>NW_027506095.1:0-93644 GCF_021521415.1 Bidens hawaiensis
GACCCATGGACGACTTTCCGGGCTTCTCTACATCTTTTTGGTCAAAAAACCAAATACTAGCAATTATTATTATTATTATTATTATTATTATTATTATTATTATTATTATTATTATATAGATTGCAAAACTAATTTGATGATGGTCTCACAGAATTAATTATAATGGTTTATGTTATTCTACCCATTCTTTCATTTTCTAATTAATAAGCATATTTACATAAATTGGCAAATGTCCACAAGCTGACGCATTTGTCCAACTAAGGGAGATTTTTTAGTTGTGATGAACCTTAGCACAAGTAGCATAATCCACACTCATTATAGAGATAATGAACGATTGTTAGTTAACTTTTTTATGAGAATGATTCTGATTTTTATCACATTTTGATGGTGTTATATATAAGACGTGAATGTTCAACAAAAGGCTAGCTCAAAGATGGTGGACCAAGAACTGTGATAAAGTTTTGGAGTTATATAATATTTAACGTTTTAATCATGAAGGTGTTACTACCCACGATACAAAGATCAGAAGATGAGGTTAGCCTTCATATCCTATTCCACTATTAAGTAATGCTTTTACTTTTCTGATTTCTAATCTGCCATGGTGAAATCGTGCATGATTGTTATGGGGTTTGGAGTGCGTTTTGAAACTGGTTATGTGATAGTAAATAGTTAGACTGAGATATCGGTTGTCACAAGATGCGTTGCCTGAGATAGTATTTGGATGTGCTTTTGAGTTGTAATAAACTAAAGTCAACTCTTTAAGTGTTTGATGCTATTTAAATTGAAGCTTTTAAATTTATAATGTTGAAACATTTAAATTTATAATTTGATAGACAAAAACTATTAACTAGATCAATATTCTTTATATGTATTTTTAATAGATGTTTTCAAACATTTCCCATCTATAATTATATGTGTTTTGAAAATGATTGTGTATTTATATGATTTTAGTTAACAAGAATGATGTTGCTGTTTGGCTTGTGATTTTGAATTGTAAAAATCAGTTATAGTTTTTGGCAAACTTTGATTTAGAATTTTAGAAGTTTAAAAGTTATTAACTATATTAATAATTTTATTTATAATTAAATGTGCTCATAACATTTATCTATATAATCCTAACAATTATTCTTTTCCCTGATAGTATTATGAACAACCTGAAATATGGATAAAAGTCTATAATATATGGTAACTGTGAGAGGTAAATTACTAATTTCAGTTTTAACATAGATAAGAAGTTTAGTTAGATGTTGCAGCATGAATAATATGTAGTTGCTCGTCTCTCTCAGAGCTCAAAAATTGGGTCATTTGATAATAACACAATGACACCACCACTTATCAAGGAGCCACCACCGAGAAATTTCTACCCCAAACAAACATGCAATGATTCTTGTGGGCCCGCATCAACGCCTGCATTATATTAGCGGGTGAGCAGCTTCAAATTTTAGGCATGTAAACGAACTGAACGAACATGAATGGGCATGATTGAGTTCGTTCGTTTAACTTTAAACGAACAAACAATTTAACTCGAACACTTAAAACAATTTAACTTCAAATTTTGACTTGTATATTTTAACCTTACTTCCATCTTAGTTTAGTAAGGTGACTGGCTTGTGTGTTAAATTAGTTTACAGACTTATTATCGTTTACAGGCTCATGTCTTTAAGACATCCGTAGGTGTATTTTACTGTAACATTGGAAATCTGCAATCTTTCAGTCAGAAGACGTATATTGTGCAAAGGCTAAATTGGTCAAAAACTGAGAATTTGGTGTCCTTACAATTTTGTTATGAAAAATGAGACATTTTTAGGTCTTTATTCTTGGTAGACTTAATTTACAATGAAAAAAAAGTTTATTTGGTTCTAATGGCCGTATTTGATAGAAATGGCGTGTCTCATTTTTTGTTGTTTATAATTAATTGCAGCCAGTTGTTTTAGTAGGGAAAGGAAGTGGTGTAAAAGGAGACTTCAAAGGTAGCCTTGCTCAGGTGCTAATCTTTGTTAATCTTTTCATGATTCTGATGAATTTAATCGGTGATTCTTGTTAATTGAAACAAACCCATATTAAAAAAACAAAAGGTTTTTAAAAGATTTGATTTTTATTGTTATTATAGTTGGGAAGCTGGTTAATGTTGGCAAGGAAGTTGAATAGTTGATGCTTAGTCAAGTTGTTAATTTTCAAGAAAGTAAATCTTAGGTTCTTGCTCCACAGTTGGCACGGTATTAAATGCATTTTTTGGATTCAAATCTTGAGAAGGTATAATTTTTACCACTCATTATTTTCTTTTCCTGTATTTTAAATTTGAAGAAATTAGTAAACTTAATTAATTTGTTAAATGTAGAAATTTATTGCAAAATCAATAACTCTTCTGGGTGAAGGTGAAATAATGGACATTATGGAAATAGCTGACCATGAGGCTGTCCATGCGATTACAAAATTTATCAGAAAGCAGTTAGATAGGAGCTCAGTGAAATATGTGTTTGACCATGCAAATATGGACAGACAAGCGTTAAAGAACACTTCTCTTGGTATGTTTTGCTATCTTTTTGACTTTTGGTACTATATGGTTGAGTGTTGACTTTAATAATTTGACTTCTTGGAAAAAAAGGTTATCTTACATCTCTTGAAGATGAAGAAATTACTGAGCTTTTGTTACACGAATACGAAAACCGCCACAAATATGAGCGATCAGTTTTCAGTTCTAGCAACCACAATATGACCGAACATGCTTGAAGTAGAGAATATTGGAACTAAAATGAGCACGTGTGATACTTGCTATTGTCACTATAGTTCAAATTCTAGCTTTTCATGTTGGTACGAGCCAACCATTACACCTCCACGCGGGTGAACTTTACCATGAAAAAACATGTCTTTATGATAACATATTATTATTACTTGTATGCATTATTTTTGTTTAGTTATGTTACATACTCAATCATATATAGTCGACGTAGGGGCCAATAATGGATGGAATTAACGTACTACACACACTCATACGCTCTATACAATTAAACTACTATGTCTATTTTAGATGGACGGATAGTACACAACCGAATTTAATATAACATTAGTTGTGATACCTAATCCAACTCACCCGTTTTATAGTGTCATAAATCTTGTTCATAGTTAACTCCTTAGATACAATTATAATAGTTTCGTTTCTTATTCAACTATATAAATCATTTGTTCAGTTACACGACCCATGAGTCTAATCAAATACAATCAAATGTCTGTCAAGCCCCTGCCATAATGCCTTAAACAAATACTGACTGAATTCCCACTGCATCACCCTCGCACTGCAAACTGAACTCATACTGACTGCATCCCCATTGCGTTCCCGCCGCAACGCGCGGGCACTCCTACTAGTATATATATATATATTATTTTTAAATAAAAATATAACAAAATTTAACAAACGTATTAAACGTGTTAACTATATTTTTACCATTAGATTTTCGTTAAAGATTCCAAAATACATATTTATTTAAATATTATTATGATAATCATTTATTTAAACGTTTGTATTCAAAGTTATATTTACTTATGTACACATTTATTGATTTAAATACTTATATAATTGTATTATCTTTATATCTAATATTTTATTTATAAATTGTATATTATATATAGGAAATGTAACATCACGCTTTTGATAATAAATAAAAGAAAATGTGTTTGTTTAAAAGTGTGATAATATTTAATTAAGTTAAATAAAATAATAGAGTTTGGGTTTGATTAATGTAGGATGGAATAATGGATGAAGATGTGCCTTAGGTCCATGGGCTTAAGAGAGTATAAATACTCTTTAAACCTCTCTAAAACCCTAAAATCTCTCATTCTTATCCATAAGCCTCCTTACACACTCAAAACACACACACACAAACACTCTCAACCTTACGGCCGAGATTCGACTTCCAAGAACCAAGCTTAGATATATTTAGATCTTTAGCTGAGCAAGCAAGAAAAAGTCCGTAGCTATACAAGAAGCTAACCCGTAACTTAACATATGTCAAAAGGTACGTTTTATGTATAATATTGTGTTTTAAAGAACGGTTTGTCCTAAGACTTGGTACTAAGGCAAATCGGGTATTTTATGCCATAAAAATATAAACTAGATGCTAAAAGTGGACTTAATGGACTCGTTAGTAAATGGTTCATATAATAACCCTAAATCTAGCTTAAACAAGTTTGAAATCAATAAAGGTGTAAACTTTATTAATAAGTAAGCTAGATCTTGGTCTAAGATAGAAAAGAAAACGTTTAGGAGATGATACAACACTGAAAAATGAGAATGGGTGTTAATATATGAGGTAATAATGACGATAAAGGTGTTAATACCCTACAGTGGGTATGAAAAGCAAGCATTCAAATGGAAAACATTCGATTAGAAAAGAGATGAAAGAAGGAAAAAGGTTCAGATACCATCTGATTCGAATGGAGGGCCCATTCGAATAGAATGTTTGATTCGAACAGAAAGTTCATTCGAATAGAAAGCCCATTTGAATAGAAAGTCCATTCGAATAGAATCTGCCATTCAAATAGAAATCTCACTGAAATCCACCGATAATTACCCTCCTTCAACGGGAATGTTGAAGATATAGAGCCGTATGCTACTGTGTGTCTGAAAGTTTCTAATGTTCATACAATCTACTCGGAGCAATCTGGGAATCCTTCAGGTAATGTTAGTGATCATACTCTTTTATTTTCAGTTTCTTTCTTGCACATTTGAAAGTTTACTCATTTTTAGTTATTTGTTTGGTGTGGGATTGCTTATTAACAGCGTGATCCACTTATTTGAGTGCTTATTGAATAGTTCTAAATCAAATAAACAATGACAAAACATTTCCTTACAAAATCCATTTTTTAAAGCTGACAAATGTCTTTAACCATGCATTTGCTGGCTATTGGACGTAGACAAAATTAACTTAGTTAAACTCTAATTCATAGATGAAACTTAAGTATTTAACTAATTATAAAAATAAGATGTTTACATCAATTTGACCTCTGCAAGTGGCTTGATATTGGGATGCTTAGTTTTACGAATGAACCACGAGGTAGTCATGTCACTCATCTCTTAAAACGGTCTATAATTATCACCATATGTTTAATTTTACATCATCATTATTATGGAAATTTAACCCTTTCAATTTTACTGCCTATTTGTCCGGGGACATCACCTCTTATGGTCACTTCTGCTCTTTGGTAAGGGAATTTAGGTGATTAGTTTGAATGCCGGAGATATAATATAGGTCCAATCCAGTAATATCATGATGTTATTTTTCACCCCTGAATTTACAGTTTTAGAACAAAAAAATGGATTAGAAAACCTATATCGATATTTGAGTCAGCCTTTTCTTTTTAAATTTTTGAGTCTTTGGGTAAAATGCGGGAGAGAGAAGGCTGGTTCAGTCCTGTAATATTATGATATTATTTTTCACACTTAAATTTACAATTTTTAGAACAAAAGGCTAGATTGAAAAACCTATATCAAATTTTGAGTCGGCTTTTTTTTGTCTTTATTTTTGAGCCGTTGGGTAACTTTTATTCTAAATGGAGATGACCCGTGATGCTGAATTTGAAGAAAGGTGATTAACGGATTGAAAGCAGTAATTAGTTTGGAGCATATTATAATATGATATTATGGAAATTATGAAATATGATACAGCTTCTGGCTAATTCCTTTATCTATTGTGAAGTTTGACTCTTTAGTCAAAGCTGGCCTTTTAAGGGTCAAAATTGATGTTTGGCCAACTTTGACTTTTGTGATTACATACTCATTTTTGACTCTTTTTTTATTCAATGATGATATCTGGTGGACCCCATATTTCAGCCGATTTGGATCGGTTCTGCAGCTGGTTGCAGAATCCGTATAGGTTTAAATGTTTTTAAACATCCCTTTAGATGTAGTGTGATTGTCCAAAATCTCACGTTCAGTTCAATGAAGCCATTTCATTGATGGAAGTGATCAAAGATCATGGGCTTAATATTGAGACTTTAGCTGCATATGTTGCAATGTATGACGGATTGACTGTTGACATATGAAAAAATATCAAACGTCTGCAATATATAACAAACTAACAACCAGCTATTTGGGAAGTACAATATATGATTATAGGCCTAACCTATTTTATGTAGGAAGTTTGAAAAAAAATTGCAGTTAACATGTTTTTTTTAATAGATAGAGAAGAAACGTAATCTGATGTGTCTATTTTGGTGAAGAAAAATGTATACACAGATGGACACTCTAAACCTGAACATTTTGTTTTCTTAGATTTTATAATTTACACTGTATAAAATAATTATTACACATTAACTAATATCTCAAAATAAATAAATATTTTCGTATATATTTATTTGTATAGTCAGTGTTATTTCAACTACTATTTGAAATGGTTTATTTTGGTTTATCTAACACCCATCAAATAGTAATCGCTGCTCGACTCGAATTAGTACGGGTCGTGTTAGGTTTGTTTGATTCGGGTTTGGGTTTGCTAGCTTTGGTTTCGGGTTTTCATGAGTACGAGTACTATCGGGTTCGAGCTATAAGATTTCCTGGCCTGGTTTTGTTAGCTCATACTTTTGTTAGGTTCGGGTTCAGGGTTGTTAGCTTCGGGTTCGGATTTTCATGAGTACGAGTACTTTCGGGGTCGAGTTACAAGTTTTCATGGTCAGGTTTTGGGCATGTATAAAATTTATATAAGAAAAGGTTAAAGATGCCTAAAGTTTTCTTAACTTATTAAAACATGATAGTTTATTTACTGTTTTTTTTGTTGGTAAATTCCAGATGCATTAAATTGGGTATTTCTCAGCAAACGATACAAAATGATGCCCTTAGAGGAAGCAAGATTATGACTGAGCATTCATCTTTGAAGAAATTGCACATGTTATTGTTTATTATGAACAGGTCAATTCACATTTGTTTTCATTTCTAAAGGGTAAACTAAAGTAAAAAGTTAGTTTAAAAATAAATGGCTCAAAATGGGTTGGAAGTTGCCCAAAATGTAGGTTTGCATAAAGGCCTCTTGATCCATCTTTACTCTTTAGTACCAGAAAATGTAACAGAAAATGTAGCAGGTGAACTTTGGCTTATACTCTGAACATCAATTTACAACTTGCGTAAACTCTGAACGAGTCTGAACATCAATTTGGTTAAACTCTGAACGAGTTTGGGTAAATATTGGTTCTACAATAAATTTACAACTTTCAGTTATTTTTATTAAATTACGGTTGTGTTTTTAGTTAAAAGGAAGCGGACAACTTGTAGGTGCTGCTTTAAGGATCGGGCTCATGGATTATAAAAAGAATATGGATTTTTGGCAACTCGGAAAATAGGACGATATTTTCCCGGTTAAGTGGCAAATCGTTAAGGATGTTTCTTTTGGATTAAGAATAATAAAAGGGTATGTATCTTTTATGGTTTTATTACGGGGAAAATGGTTATAATTGGCACAATTAACTTAACTAAAATTAAAGAGGAAGATATGTTTAGTCTAAATTTGGGCCTTATTTTCTTGATTATTATTATATTTGGTATATTGCAATCAATAACTAATTTCTGGGAATTTAGTTTAATGTCTTAGATGTGGCAAGATTTTATTTCGAAATTCGAAGGCAAAAGAGGGTTGGATGTGAGACTTTTGCTCAACCGCAACCGGTCAAGTAAGTTCAAAGTTTTTGTAACAACACTTGCTATTAGATCAGTCGTTTTATTGGTGGGAGGTTTTGAAAATACTTGCACTTTTTTGCATGTCACTTTGTTTGAGAAGTAAAAAAAGAAAAGGATGGAACTAATTATCTAATGTTTTAAAGATAATAAATGAGCCGTGTTTAGTTTTTTAGATGTGTGTATCTGTAGTGTTAACAAAATACAAAGTCTAAGAAAACAAAATGTGAGATTTTGTAAATAAAATATGTATATTTTTTAATCCAGTTCAACCGCCATAGTTCAAACAGAGGATGTTCATACAGACTCAACTGAACCATATATGTAAAAGATATTGATGGTTTTTTTTTCTTTTCTTTCCTTTCAGAATTATCTTGAAGACTGGTATGATTTGGTGAAGCTCATTATGCTAATTTAGCAAGCCGGATTCTATTTTTATTTGGAAGTTACATTGAAGAGACCATTCATAATAATGGAAACTAGCATGTTGAGGATTTCATAAATTCCGAGCAAGGTGAGTTAAGAACTTACGATACACCTGTTTTTTATACTTTTCATTGGATTTTCATTGGAAATTTGAAACCACGCTTATATGCTCCGTTTTTTTATATAGAAGTGGTTGAAAGTGTACACGTGGCGGACAATAATACTACTAATCAAGTTGTTATTCTACCTGAAACGTAGTTACCAATTCTCCAGAGAGCGTGATGGTGAAAGTGGCGATTGTGGAATTTATTAATGTTATCGAATGCTTGTTTAACTTATTTTATGTTCCTTCATTTACATTCATTAAGTTATTCATGCATATACAAAGATATATAAATGAAACTAAAAAGTCTATTAATTCTTGGGCTACTTGTAATGTTTTATTTTATTGATATTTAGGTTATCTAATGTGACCTTAAACACTGAAACTCGGGATATTGGCGGAGCATTCTTGTATTTGAAATATTTAGCAAATATGATTTTGGTATTTGAAATCTTCCGCATTTATCAACTGCATTATGAAAACAAGTTCCTATTATGGAGTTGGATACAAATGTTATGGCATTTATGCTTCACTTGTTATACTTTTTTTTAATACATTTGGTTCACTAAAAGATGGATTTTTTTCCTTGCTTGGCTGAAATTAGACAAACAAATTTCAAAACATACAAATGTCCATCACAAATCTGTAAGTCCCAAAAAGAGCAAAAGAAAATCTTGTGATGACTCAATACCATGACCTTTGTGTGTGTACATATATATAAGCATCTTTTGTTATTTTACTGCACATAATGACCTAAACATGACTAAGAACAACACTTTAGACATTCATTGTATGCAGACAACAGTCCCGCTGCAATTCACAAGTAATGTTGGCACCATAACAACTTGAAATGCTACCAACCGAGTTCTATGTTGTATCCCCGCCGCAACGCGCGGACTCTCCCACCAGTATATATATATATATATATTACATCAAAATCTGGTGTTTACTTACTCAACATGTGTTGTTGACAAACCTCTTTTTACGCATATTGCAGGATGTTTATTTTGGATGTTTAAAGTTATTTAACTTAATTTATTTGGCTTTTAGGTTATTAATAAAATTACAAGATGTTACTATTATATTTTTTTTGTCTTTATTTGTAATCTCTTTTGAATAATGTGTACTTGATTTGAATTTAATAAAATAATTAGATGTTGTCACTAATATTGTATGTTAGTGCGTTATGAGCTGTGAACCAAGAGTTCGCGCCCCGGTATTTCTTTCGTAGGTTGGGGTGTGACATTCCGGAATATAATAAGAGGCCACAGTGGATTTTTAGAGGAGCAGTTGGTGCATTAGATGGAACCTTGATACATGTTGTCCCTACTAGGCAACAAGATTTCTATATAAGAAGGGGAAAGGGGGATTGTTATCAAAACTTACTAGCAATTTGTGACATCAATATGTTTTTTACCTTCATCGTGGCCGGCTGGGAAGGGGTAGCACATGATTCCAGATATTATCAGAGGCATTATCA
Source organism: Bidens hawaiensis (assembly GCF_021521415.1). Lineage (NCBI taxonomy): Eukaryota > Viridiplantae > Streptophyta > Magnoliopsida > Asterales > Asteraceae > Bidens > Bidens hawaiensis. The sequence continues at coordinate 9,670 of NW_027506095.1, forward strand.
GATCCACATGCGTCATTCCCGTTTCCAATGTAACATCGTGAAAATTTCGAGTTTAAAATACCAAGTTTCCAAAATCAAAGGACCAAAAATGTCAAAATCTAAACTCAAGGACTTAAAGTGAAAATTATGATTTTCTGTCCCATAGCGATATGCGACGGGACAAAGGACAAGCCCATCGCGTATCACGAAAGGCTTGGTCAAACATTTGAAAAGTCTGGTCAATGGCGATACGTGATCGCCAGAAGACCAACGTCATCGCGTATCGCGATGACGTGGTCTGACACGCCAAGAAACGTGTTGCCACGTGGCACCGCGTCCGCCACGTGGCAAGCCTATATGGCAATTCAGCATAGCTACGTCACGATACGCAACGGGCTAGCTAGAAGCCATCGCGTATCGCAATGAGACTTCTGAAATTGCCTGTAAATAGCGGCCATGGGTTCATTCACTCATCACACCAAATCACAGCATCTCTCTCTCTCTAAAACACTTACTCTCTCTAGAAATTACCTCAAAGTTCGTGCCAACGCCTTCCTCGATTTTCATGCCCGTTTCCTCGAAGTACGTGCCAACTACCAACGACATTATAATCAAAGATCGAGCCATCTGGACGTCCCGACGATCATCTCGAAAAACATGCCGTGAATAGTTGGTGCCTCGATAAACGTGTCAAAAGAAAGTGTTGATCAAGAAGCATAGGAAAACAAAACAGCGTCGAAGTGCTGCTCAATTATTTAGGGTTTCATAAGCCAACAAAGGTAGGCATAATGCCCGAATAAAATAATAATAAAAAATTGAAAAGGCTTAAAACCCAAAGTCGAGGAAATACTCGATAAAATAAAAAGAAAATATAACAAAGAAAAGAAAGTAATATGAGTATATTTATATCTATGTGATATTTATTCTTTGTTATAGATATTATCTAAGTAATAACGAGTATTCTTAATTAATAAAGAAAAGAAAAGAATACGTTTCTTAGAGAAGAAGAAACGTAGGGTTTTAAAGGAAAACAATATTTAACTAAAGGTTTGCCTTATCAAAAGAAAAGTAAATTAAAAGAAAGACTTTTAATTTATAAATGAAAAGAAAGGAAAATACTTTTTAACTAAGGTTTTAAAGTAAAGAAAATATAATCGAGGTAACGATTATAAAAGAGACTAAAGGTCTTAAGCCGGATTGTATATCCGACTAATGAAAGCTATACTCGTACTATAGGTGGGAGATAGCAACGGGAAAGACCCTCGGGCGGTGTAGTGAAGCCGATCCAAATCAAAAAGGTGAATATGCCCCAAACTTTACAACTTGTTTTAAAACGAGTCAAATGTGTTATATGAAAAGGTTTACATGAGACTATGTGTCTCTAAAACATTTATAAACAAAAGTAAAAGCCTATCCCTCAGGTTTTCGTGTACGTTTGTCTGGATCCTTATATTTGTGGTAAAACGCGGTGGGCGCATCATACCACACCTGGTTATGGTGATGCTTCATGCAGGTAGTGTGACCTTGTGTATACGAATGGTACTTAACTAAGTCGAACGCTTCGGTGTTTGCTGGGGTATTTAGTGTAGAGACTTGAGTTTATAAAATTGTATTGTTTTAAAGCTTGATTATTCCTAAGCCATGATGGGTCGGGCCCAAGTTATTTCTCGAGGGGTAATCAAGTAAAAGAAAATATTGTAGCGTCAGCATATTCACCAGCATATGTTGCTGACGTATTTTCTAAACATTTTTGTAGGTGATCAAGATTAGGGCTTGGGATGATGAAGTGCTCAAGATATCCGATGGATTGGATCTTTTTGTTAAACTTAATATTAAATGAATAGTGGTTTTGTAATTAAAACAAGTAACCTTAAAACATTAAACGGGAACTTTTAATCCCGTCTTTTGTGAATGTAAATATTATGTTTTAAATCCACATGTTTGAAAAACTTCCGCTTTTAATACGTAACTCTGATTATTTACAAATGTGGTACCAACTGTTGGTCGCACGCCCAGGCCTAAGATGGGGGTGTGACATCCACCACCAGGTATGTTTATTGATTTTTAATTATTTCTATCTTAGTTTAATATTCTAATTAACTTGTATATATTTAAAGAGAAATATTATCTTTGTGATGCCGCGTATGCAACACACGAGGATTTATGGCTCCATACCGTAATGTGAGGTATTGGCTTGGATATTTTCGCTAAAGACGTGCATTGACCAATAAAGAAAAATTTAACCATGTACATGCAAAACTTCTAAACGTCATTGGGCATGCTTTTGGTGTCTTGAAAGCACGATTCCCTATAGTGAAGAGGATGGCACCATTTCCGTTGGAGACACAAAGGAACATTAAAATTGCATGTTTTGCGCAACATAATTTTATTAGGAAAGAAGGTTTGAGCGATGAGTTGTTTGAACAACACGATCAATCAAATGTATCAATCATAAATAATCATGTGCACATTGATGCTGAAGAAGACGAGGATGAAGCACATGGCACTGCATCATATCAGGAATATATGACGCAGCTACGAGATGAAATTGTTGAGCAGTTAATGCAAAGTACCGAATAAATTATTTTTAAAAAATTTGTTATTATGGTTTTCAGAATATTGTTTCAGTATTGTTTGACTATTATTTAAATTTCTATGTTGAATGACTTTTTTATTTAAATTTTAGCTTATTTAAAATTTATGTTTTATTTTAGCAGTTTGCAAACGTTAAAAAACAAATAGTCTTTTTCTTACAAACTGCAGAGGTTTGATCCACCTTTTCTGCTACAAATGTCTGCAGATGTGGTCCGCAGACTTCAGACATTTTACCTCTAGAAAAACAAACAGCACCTAAGACCGTGTGACGATTTATTTCCTAGTACAAAAATCATTAAATCGGGTGGTTTAAAAATACTTTTTAAGGCGGTTTTGATGAAAACCGCAATATGAAAGTCAAATGTTGACCTTTTCTAGTTAACTAATTTACCAGAAATGTCTTATTAGATAGAACCGCCTTATTTGATAATTCGTTAAACCGTCTCATTTGGTTATTCAAATTAAACCGTTTTATTTTACTATTTTATTTTGTAAGACCATCCTCTATGGTGAGGGGATTTGAAGCGCCTCCACAGTGCCCCGTCAGCCCACGTGGGCACTGGGGGCATCAAAGCCCCACCCAAAGATGCCCATCTATGGTGAGGGGGCTTCGAAGCCCCTTTAATTTTTTATAAAACTAAAAACCAACAAATTTATTAAATACAATAATAATAAAATACAAACTAAATTAAACTAAAAAACATATAACTAAAAAAGAGTCAACTATTTTTAGTTGTCATCGTCGCCGTCGTTTTGTTGTTTGTTTCTCCTAATATGTTCAACCAAATCCGATCGAAGACTGAAATTCGTTTCCCTTCTTCGTGTTCTTAATAAATTAGCAAGTTTCTCATCTTCGTTTAGTTTTGTGATCGGTTTTGGCGCATCGTTGTGCTCGTCTTGACAAATTGCTCTACCCAAGTCCTCCAATATCATATTATGTAAGATAATACAAGTGTACATTACATTTCTTAACTTATCCATTTGCTGATTACGAGCCGGATGTCTAACTATAAACCAACATTTCTTTAATACCTCGAATGCCCTTTCGATGTCCTTTCTGGCCGAATCGTGTTTTTGCTTGTAATATTTTCGTTTATCATCAGTCGGGCACGTAAAGCTATGAACCAGCCGGATAAATGACGTCAACTAAATAATATCCGTATTAGTAGTTGACACCATTTGGAAAATGAGGTGTCGGGTCCAACTCCGTTTATGAGACGGTCAAAAATAGGGGACACATTTATCACAACTATATCATTGTTTGCACCGGGCATCCAAAAAACCCATGCCATATCCGAAGATCAAATGATGCAACAGCCTCAAGGATAATTGTTGGTCCATCGTGATCACCCCGATGATATTGACCTTGCCAAGCTACTGGGCAAGCTTCCCAATCTCAGTGTGTGCAATCAAGACTACCAAGCATCCCGGGAAAACCTTGTCTCTGTTCATGCACCTCGTATATTTTTTGTATGTCGGTTTGAGTCGGCCTCCTTAAATATTTTTTATGATATAGTTGAGGAATACCTAATATTTAAAATTTTAAGTTCAGTTTATAAAGTTTGCATTTAAAATAAGAGGATTTATAAATAAATATTTAAAACGATAATAATACTCACATTCGCAGAACGTGCAAAGGGCTTCACGAGCCACTGTCTCCGACATTTGTAAATACTCTTCCATGGTGTCGTTTGCGGTCTCATACGCTAGCTGACGAATCTCCGCCGTGCATTTTTGCAATGGAGAGAAACCCAGTATACCTCTCGCGCCATCCTTTTGTTGAAAAAACGCATAATCACGTTCTAAATCACCAACTATTGGTAAAAAAAAGTTGGCGACTCATCCAAAAACGGCGCCGGAATCGTTCTGAATCAAAAGTCGTGTCCGACGAAAAAGAATTTGTTATCAACCGTTCATGAGCACCTACATGATCCCGTTGATGATGAGGTCGTCTTGTTCGTGGTTGTGAGCTTTCGCAATGCTCGACTAAGACTCGGGCAGCATCTAAAATAGCAATAAATATCACTTCATCCCTGAATCCGAGTATGAAATAACGTCGGGATCGGGGTAGTAGTCGGGTGTCGAAGATGATTCGGAAGACATATGTTTGGAGAAATTGATATAAGTTTTAAGAGTGTTGGGCATTTTTTTTAGATATTGAGTGTGATATATATATATATATATAATATTTTTTATTTTTTTAAAGTAACGTTCATATAGCCGTTGGTGGGCTGGCCCAGACTTTTTCCTCTCCACTGCGCCGGTTGTTGGGACGCTGGGCAGGACAGCGCCCCGCCATCACCCCCTTTAGCGCCCCATAGCGGTTGGTCTAACAGTCATATTAGGTTTCTTATTTCTCAACCATTTAAAATTAAATGTAAAATTAATTAGTACACATAATTATAAATCTTTGAGTTTAATCAATAAATGACGATAATCCTTTGCAACTTAAACAAAAAATAATCTTTCTAAAATTATGATACAATGTCTATATATGATTTTGTGGTTTGTAACATAACACATATGGTATGCATATTTTATACATTCCTATTTTTATAAGTTAACTACAATGTATATTAAAATGTATTTTATAACTACTATATGTCTTTACTCTTAGCAATAACTCGTTAAGGTGAAATTAACAAATTTTTAAAGCATACTTTAAATATCTTTACATCATTACTTTGTCGTCATAACTATGAGGAGGATGACTAAAGATTAGTATATGAATATGATATCTTTTATAAGTATTTTATTTTCATTTTCTTAATTTTTTAAGGATTTGAGTCAGCCTCAAAACACAAACTTTGTATTCATTATATTGAGAGTTAACTACACGAATAGTTTCGTTACTTTGACATATTCATCCACTTCGACCATCATCCATGTTACCCAAGGCCTGCGCGCACTAAAGGGTTTTAGACAACATAGATCATATGTGATGTTAGGGCTTTGTATTAATGTTGATTTTAATTGGCATTACTTACACATTTAAATTTCTTCCTTGATGTCAAGGGTACATCTCACTGTATCTACATATAGTAAGATTTTTAGTTATTAAATAAACATGTAAATTTACAAAAATACCCTCATGTGCCTTGCACATGACCGGGTTTAATGGAAAATTTTAACCGGGTTAGAGTTAAAGGACAAAACGTGATAGAGTTTTTAAATATAAAGGATGTTTTGTGTTATTAAGTTTTCTAAAGGACGTTCATTGAAAAAACGTTCAAACATAAATGACTAATTTTGCCATTTTTTCAAATTTGTCTATATATTATGTTTTGAAAATCCCGCTTGAAAGTTAAGTTATGAATGCTGGAAACCTAATAAAAACTGCTACATATTCTAAACGGATACCAGTACCCGTAATACCTGTACTTGTACCCGTACTGTAACATCCCAAAATTTCAGATAATAATATTTTAAATATTGTTTCTTATAATAGACAAGTTTACTTGAGTTGAAAAAGAAATAATAAAATAATAAAGATGGAAAGGTAGTAGGCTATTTAAATGGAGTTAAGTATAGACTAAAAAGGAAAGATGAGCCTTAGGTCCATGGGCTTAAGCGAGTATAAATACCCCTTAAACCCTAATTCTTTCAATTTCCATCCATCTTATCCATAATATTCCCTACACACTCAAAACACACACAAACACCACCACTCACGGCCACACGAAGAGGAAGTAAGATCCGAGGCCAAAGGAGCTTAATTCTTGGTAAATCATGGATAAACGAACAAGATACAAGATTTTAGTTCATAACCAAGCTAAACCGTAACCTAAGAACACGTAAAGGTATGTTCTTGATCTTAAAGTTTATGTTTTTATGAACGGTTAGCCTTGAAACTTAAACATAGAGTAGATCGGGTCTAGATAAATCATAAAGTAGCAAACTTGATGTTTAAATGGACATAATGGACTAATGGATATATACGGTTCATCAAGAAAACCCTAAATCTAGCTTGACGAACGTTTTTATGCTTAAAGGTTCAAGCTTTATGCTAGAAACGAGTTAGGTCTTGACGATGGAATGATAACGAATGTACAACGGTTAAGGAGGATGGTATATAGGTGATTAAAAGTGTAATCATGGACAGATTAACCGTTATTTGAGCCTAAAATGGATTTAAAGATAGGAAAAATCTGAGCTGAAAGCATCAGACATGGGTTCTCGGTGACCTAAGCTTCCATCTTGAGTTCTCGGTCAATGCGAGAACTCGGTCAATATGAGTTCTCGGTGATCTGAGTTCTCGGTCACCAAGAGTTCTCGGCCACCTTATGGGTTTTCGGTCAAAACAGGGTTCTCGGTCACACCAGGGTTCTCGGCTAACATGAGTTCCCTGCCTTGAGTTCTCGGCCACACAGTTCTCTGTTGGGCCCTGGGCCTGAGTCCAGTTGGGCCTGAATTAACCAAGTCCACATGATGCTAAGCCCATACCTAATTTAAAACAAACCAGCACATTATCTTAAGCTTAACAGGCAAGCCCAACTAAGAAAATGCATTGGTTAACTAAAATACCGACTAAACTAATTATGTTGTTAATTAACAAATATATATATATATATATATATATATATATATAACAGTTAGCCGTGCACAAATAAAGAAGGGGATAACGTTTAACGGTGAACGCAACAGGATCCAGGTAAGTTTCTAGCCCCACTTTCTTGTTATGTTTTCGGGGCTGTGTGCATACTCGATGTGATTTGTTAATACATATAACTTAAGTGGTAAGTGTATGTCTTAAATGATTTATGTATGAATGAATGCTTGATGATGCCTGAAATTGCATGTATCGTCAAGGGATAGTTTAAAGATATGGTTGATATATATATATATATACATGATATATAAATGATGTATGTACGTATGGAAGTTATAATTATGAATGTAGAGAAAGGTATGGAAGGTATGGTTAGAAATGGAACGGACCCTAATAATATTCGCGAATGAAGGGAACGGACCCTAATAATATCCGCGAATGTAGGGAACGGACCCTAATAATATCCGCGAATGTAGGGAACAGACCCTAATACTATCTGTTAATGTTTTAGGATGAGGTATATGTATATGTGTATGTATAAAAGGAAAGAAGGAAAGTATGATAGTATGAATGTATGAAGGAAGGTAAAGAACTATGTATGTATATGTACCATCGGATGCGTATATATGAATGTGTATGGACGTATTGTATGTTATCTGATTAACTAGAACTCACTCAGCGTAGCTGACTTTTAGTATGCACGCAGATGAGTAGAATGAGACAGCTCGCTTGATGAGGACACATGGCATGGAATTGAAGATTTTGGCATCTCAAGGAAATGTTATGATGTTTTTGAAGACTATGTTTTATGTTTAAATAACGATGAATGTTTGTTAAGACAAGATTTGTAGGTTGTGTAATATATTTTATGAAAGTTTTTATATTCCGCGAATATTTTTAATTAACTCTGAAGACTAGGACTATGTGAATGAGTAAATCCAACGCCCAATTGTGAGGCACCGGTAACGAGGCCTTACACGTACCTATACCCGAAAGTACCCGTACGTATAGTAAGTAAATCTAGGTACCCATAGCCGTACCCAATAGAAGTGTATGGATACATGTACGGGTACTGAACAGGTACGGATACGGGCATATGGGAAAAATGCTCATCCCTAGTTTACATGACATCCTCATCTAGTAATAAAGTAGATTCTATATCTAACTTGTGGCATGCTAGATTAGGACATGTTAACTATTCTAGAATGCAAGACATGGAAAAAATGAGTCTAATACCATGATTTGATATGAAAAATAATAAATGTCACACATCAGTTAACTAAAATAACTAGAAGACCTTTTAAAAGTGTAAAAAGGGACTCTCGATTACTAGAACTTGTTCATTATGATTTATGTGATTACCACAACGCACCATCACTAGGAAATAACAATATGTAATCACATTTATCAATTACCATAGGGAACAATGGAATTGCTATCTCTCAGTCTCATTACATTGAGAAAATATCAAATAAATTCAATTGTTTGAATTTCTCTTTAGTTGGAACTCCAATAGATCCAACTGTTAAGCTTATGCCAATTCAAGGAAATCATATTGCTCAGTTGGATTATGCTAAGGCAATAGGTTGTTCGATGTATGCTATGGTTAGTACAAGACCAGATATAGCATATGCAGTGGGAAGGTTGAGCATGTATACAAGTAATCCAATCTCACATCACTGGCAAGAAATGAATAGATTGTTTAAGTATCTGAAAGGAACCATGAACTATGATTTGTGTTATTCAGTTTCGCCTTCTATTCTACAAGGGTTTTCAGATGCAAGTTTGATTACTAATTTAGAATATCATTCATCTACAAGTGGATGTGTATTCCTACTAGGTGGAGGTGCATTCTAAAAAGCAAATTTGTATTAAAAACTCTACAATGGAGTCTGAGTTTGTAACATTAGCTTCAGCAGGAACAGAAGCTGAATTGTTAAGAAATTTATTTTATGAGATTCCATTATGGTATAAAATTGTACCACCTATTTCAATAAGGTGTGATAGTGCTGCTACACTGGCTAAGGCCTATAGTCAAGTGTATAATGGAAAATCTAGACACTTAATGGAAAATCTAGACACTTAGGTGTCAGTCATAGCATGGTTAGGGAATTAATCATGAATGGAATAATATATGTTGAGTTTATTAGACCTCAACACAACATGGTTTATCATTTAACCAAAGGGTTAGGAAGAGATCTCGAGAATAAATCAACCATAAGGATGGGTTTGAAGTCCATTTCTTAGTATCTCATGTCAAGATACCCAATTCCCATTTAATACAACGTTAAATGCTGAATTCAATGTGAAAGGCTTGTCATAAAGATATTGGAACACAACATAATCATCCCAAGGTATGTGTTCAGACTGTAAGATAAAGCAGGTTGAAACATGGTTTCTTATTAGTTCTTTGATAAATTGCATGTACAGGTTTAAGATGAGAACTACCTATAAGAGTAGACGTGCACAAAAAAACCGGTTCCGGAACCTAACTGGTGGAACCGAACCAGAACGGGTTCCAGTTCCAACCCGGTTGGAACAATACCCGGTTTGGGTATTTTTGTACCCGAAAATCGTACCCGGTTCTCCGATTTGTATGTCAGTACCAGTTCCAACCCGGTTCCTACCCGGTTCTTAATTGAAACCGGTTCGGTTCGTACCCGGAAAAACCGGTTCCGACGGGTTTTTTAGACACCAATTAGCCGTTGGAACCGGTCCCAACGGTAATATAGCCGTTGGAACCGGTTTTTGAGACAATAGATCCGTTGGAACTGGTTCCAAAGGTAATATAGCCGTTGGAACCGGTTTTTGATGCCCAAACCTATATATAACTTGTTTCCATTACTTGTTTCACCACCAAACTCAAAAACAAACTAAAATACTACTCCTTTAGCAAACCCGTTCCTTTACCCGACCATCCAACTAAATATTATTATGGCACCCATCAAAAAAACTAACAAAAAGGCTAAGAAGAGTGTTTTTGTTGCCCCCGTTCCTGTTACGGAGGACCCAAGGGTTGTTACGGTAGTCAACCATAACCGCAACCAAGACATATGGAAGAATTGAGATTTGATTGTGGATGACGAAGGTTATCAAAAGGCTCGTTGCAAACTATGTGGTTCAATATTAAAGCACGATTCCAACTCTACTTTGAGAAAGCACATCGAGAAGCCATATTGCAAGGCGGTGAAAGGGATTGGCGCGACCGATCAAATTGACTTGGGTAAAGATGGTACACTATTTCGTTACAACACGACTCAAGTTCAAGATAGAATGGCAAAGTTCGTTACTCAACGAGGTTTGCCGTTTAACCACTTTGATGACCCGGAGTTGACGTCGTTGATTCGCGAAACTCTACAACCGAGATACACACATGTAAGTCGTACTACCATAAGACGTCATTGTATCAGGTTGTGGGAGTGTGCTAAAAAAGAGTTAATCGAGTCTTTTCATTCTTTAGAAGCCATGGTTAGTTTAACTACCAATGTTTGGTCGGCACCACACGGGTTGCCCGAATCATACATATGTGTCACCGCTCATTGGGTTGATCCGGTGACATGGCAATTGATGAAACGCACCATCGCTTTTGAAAACTTCCCGTTCCCACATACCGCCGAAAAATTGTTTGAATTACTTGATGAAGTTATAACGACTTACAACTTGAGAAATAAAATATTTTTGATTTCGTTTGACAACGCTTCAAACAATACTAAGGCGGCTGAAAAATTTATCATTAAATATTCACCACCTTGTTTCGGGGATTTTTTTCATGTCCGATGTGTTGCACATATCATCAACTTGGTTGTTCAAATAGGTCTTGACAATGAACACATTTGTGATGATTTAAAATACTTTAGACTTATGTTACAAGATGTCTTCAAAAGTGGTAAAAGAAGACATCTTGAATATAAGAACTATTGCAAGTCGGTTGAAAGAAAGTATTTGGGGCCGAATTGGGACGTTCCAACCCGTTGGAACTCAACTTGTCATATGTTAAAGTGTGCTTTTGCCCAACGCCAAACTTTACAAGCTTTTCATAACAATCTTGTTGAAGAACGCGAGGCCGATATGTTTCCGGAAAGTGTTTGGGTCCAAGTCGGTTATTTGTTGGAGTATTTTGATGTGTTCAAAAAGTCAACAACAAAATTATCGGGAGTCTATTACCCTACTAGTTGTTGGGTTTTGCAAGAATTGTACTATATGTCTTGTGTTTTTAAAAGCTTTGCGGAGAAGAACAAACTCTTCGAAAATATTGTTGCGGTGATGAAAGAAAAGTTCATAAAATATTTTGAAATCATACCGCCGGTCTTTACTTGTGCCGCCGCATTAAACCCCTATTGGAATGTTAATGGGGTTGAAACAACGATTGAGGAAATATTCGACAACTTAGGTATGCACGAGATTGACCCGAAGTTGTCGACGGAAGCGAAGGACAAGTTCAACAAAAACCTTCAAGACCTTTATGACCATTATTTTCAAATGTATGGTCCAAGCACGAGATCGTCTTTTGTGAAAAAAACAACAACTGGTAGGCCGTGCAATGACCCACTTATAAACTTGATGAATGGGATTCGTGAATCGGCATCTAAGAGGCAAAGAGGAAACACACCAAGTAGCGAACTTGGTCGATATAGTGGAGCAAACTATGTTGAGGGCGCAACGGTCGACGAAATTCGCAATATTGATTTGTTGGCTTGGTGGAAAGGTAAACAAAACGAATTTCCCATTCTATCCGCCATGGCTCGTGATTTGCTTGCCATACAAGCCTCAACGGTTGCTTCCGAATCGGTTTTTTCTCTTAGTGGGAGGGTGTTATCTATGCGAAGAACAAAACTAACTCCCGAGTCTCTAGAGGTTTGCATTTGCCTAAAGGACCATTTGGATGCGGTGGATCGTGTACAACACAAGGCGAACTTTGAAGACGAAATACCAATAGAGCGTCATATTCATGATGAGGAGGCGGAGGACGGGGTTTCTTCCGATAACGAAGACGAGGGTGAAGACGAGAATGAAGACGAAGAAGAGTTGTAATTATTTGTTTTGGTAAAATTATTTGTAACTTGTTCAACTAATATTTAGTTTTGATTTGTTTTATTATAATTACTTTTGTTACTCATGATTAATTTTTGTTACTTTTTTAATAACGACGAACATTTTATTTATTTAAAAACTAACTATTACAAACATTATTAAAACATAAACGATACTAAACATAACAACTAAAACATAAAAAACAAAGTCCGTCGTTTTAATCCGGGAATACTTATTTTTGGGTTGTAGAGCCGGACGACTCTCCCACTTCCGTTTTTTTAGCTTCCAATCTTCTTTTCTCTCGACAATACTTATTCGTATGTTTTCGTAATGTCGAGTTGGACCCTGCTTTAAGAAACTTCGAGCAATATTTGCAACGTGCCAACTCATGTGAGTCGGTCATGAGACACAAATCGTAATGAACCCAAACATCGGGGCATCTTGTTGTTTCGATCACCATAACAACGTCATCATTGGTTGCCATTTGTTGTCGGTTTAAGGTTAATTGTGGTTTGGAGTGTGTTTTATAGTTTTGGAAGTGGTTTAACAAGTAAACAAACAAACCTTGCTATTCATAGTAAGAAAATAACCTATTTATAGTTAAAAAACCGGTTCCAACGGTCAAAACGGCTATATAGCCGTTGGAACCGGTTCCTAACGGCTCTAATTTTTAAATTTCAAAAAAAACCGGTGGAACCGGTTTTTACGTAAAAACCGATTCCGGTTCATACCCTACCCGGTTCTTAAAAGTTCGCACATCTAGGCATCGGTTCGGGTCGGGAACTGAACCAGTTCTTGATTAGAACCGGTGCCATTTTACAACCCGGTGTAAAAAAACCGGTTTGGAACCGGTTCGGGTTTTCCATTTGAACCCGATTTGTGCACCTCTATATAAGAGTATGAAGTTTAGCTACTTTAAGAACCTTAGACTTGGCTTTGATATACTACTTTGAAGGATAGGACATAGGCTATAGAACAGGTTCAATTATTGCGAAACCTTGATATTCGAATATTTGGATCGCGTAATATACTAATGTGAAATTCAATCCATAGGACATTTCATTTATGCATAAGTTTGTTTATGGTGAAGTTTGTTTATGTTGATCATGGATATTACAAAAATGGGGGAGGAATGTTGGAATTTTAGTAAATATTGGCTTATACATATTCATGTTAATATATAAAACCTATTAGTTAAGTTTTAGGCTAATTATGAAACATGAAATAAACTCAAGGGGTATAAAATGAATATGTGTATTTTGATCGACATTTTTTTGGGATATATATGCAATTCATGTTGCAACCCAATGATACAGAAACATTTAGACGAACACAAGAATTTGTGAAGCACTGGTTTCTTCATCATCAATTCAATTCAGGTTCTTGCTTTCATCTTCTTGATCTCGTCCGGTTAAATCAATCGTAAGTGTATAAATGGTTTTTAATCTGAAAGAGTAATCAATTTCAAGAACATCCTAGTTATTTAATTTCAAATTTAATTCTTTATCAAATTAGGGTTTAATGAAGTAGTATAGTTTTCTCTTTAATTTCAACAAGATTAAATTTTTTCCATCTTCTTTCAACAAAGATCATTAAATCATTAATGCATATTAAACCATTTGATTGGGGTATTGGTTATTGTATGTATTGTCATCGATATTAATATTGGGGTTAAACGATATTGATTTTGATGTGTTGAAATCAAAGATAAAGAACTTGAAATTGAAATCAAATGGAAACTATACTAATTCATGAAACCTAATTTGATAAAGAACTTGAAATTGAAATTAAATAACCAAGATGTTTTTGAAATCGATTACTCTTTCAGATTAAACCATTTGTGCACTTACAATTGATTTAATCGGATAAGATCAAGAAAATGAAAACAAGAACCTGAATTGAATTGATGATATAAAAACTAGTGCTTCACGAATTCTTGTGTTCGTCTGAATGTTTCCGTATCTTTGGGTTGCAACATGAATTGCATATATATCCCAAAAAATTGTCGATCAAAATATACATATTCACTTTATACCCCTTGAGTTTATTCCATGCTTCATAATTAGCCTAAAACTTAACTAATAGGTTTTATATATAATATATTAACATGAATATGTATAAGCCAATATTACTAAAATTCCAACACCGGCTGGTAAATTGGTTTCGGTTTTGGGGTTTATATGTTCGTGTCTAGTTTTGATTTTGTGACCGCATCTTCTGATAGTGTTCATTTTGGTTATGTTCATACGCGGAATCTATAACCTGAGTTGCCGGAGAAGAAGGTTGTTCCTTCATATGTATGGTGTTTGTGTATTTGTTGTTCATGCATATGAAAACTACTTTTAAATTTGGGGATTAAAATCTAATTCCTACATTGGAGATAGTGTATACACCTCAGATGGTATCATCGCACACTTACATTCCTTACAGTCCCACAATAGATTGTGCATGGTCATGTGTTGAGATTGAGTGTACTTGAATTTGTGAATGGGCAAACTTACATATGGCTCTAACTTGCACAAAATCTAACTTTTGTGTGCCCCACAACTTTTTTTTATGGTCATGGCTTGCTAATGATCGAACTATTGAATGGTCTTTGATTTCACATGAAAGTTAGCTTTTGTATAGAACCGTAAATTTCACATAATTTTCACACTGAGTTAGATTTTTGCATACATTCAATATTTTTGTATGTAACTAGGTAACTTACCCGGCACGTTGTGTCGGGCGGGTGATGTTTGGTTGTTTGTACGCCAACATAAATTCGGTCGGCATTGGGTTACGTAACCGAAACTAAACAAAAACAAATTAATTCGTCAACCTAGATATAGGAATGAGATACGGTACCGAAAATCCCGATCCTGAAAATCGCAAATTCTTGGTGCTGGTACCAAGAATATGCGATTTTCGGGATTGGGACGGTAACGGTGTTAAAGGTAGAATTCGGAAAATACCGGTACCATATCGTACCGAAACTCAAAACTTTAGTATTGATTATGTACCAGTTCAATACCAATACTAGCGAGATACATCAAATTAACATATTTAAAGCAAAAAAGAAACACGTTGAGCGGCTCGGTACCGTTGGTATGGTACCGAACCAAATATTTTGGTACCGGTACCAAGAATTTGCATTTTCGGATTTGGACGGTACCGATATTAAAGGTAGAATTTAGGAAATACTGGTATGGTACGGTAACGAAACTCAAAACTTTGGTACCGGTTTGATACAAATATTGGGTCAGATACATCAAATTAATAGACTTAAAGAAAAAAAACACGTTGAGGCGGAGAAACGCTGTGAATCTGATATAATAGCGGCCCTCGTGTAGCTTATGATACGAAAAATAACATATTTAAAACAACATTTATATGATCGGTAAAACAAGAACATTGCAGCAAAGAATCGACGCGAATTCGATGGGTATCGAATAAATTCGTTACGACCAGTGGCGTAGCCAGAATTTTGTTTCCTACGGGCTCAGAAAATTTCGATGGGCGGACGACCGATTGTTTATCACTTAGATTTGGGTTTTCTACGGGATTGATGTTGAAATTTCTACGGGTTCGATGTTGAAATACACCAATATATAACACTAAAATAAAATTATGTACGGGTTCGGTCGAACCCGTTCCTTTAAAGCTGCCTGCTCCCCTTGTTAGGACATCAAAAATAAACCTAGATGATAATTTTGACAAACTAACATATTTATATTTAAACCAAAAGGCAAATAAAATAATACTAAAAAGACCAAAAAGATATTCGACGTCTCCACAACACTAAAAAAAATTATCAAAAAATGTTAGAGATTGGCCTTGAACTTGCACACTTTTTTTTTCTAGTTTTCTTTCCTAAGCTCTAACAAATTTATCAACAATCAACATGTCAAGTTTATCACAATTGATTAAATGTCAAAATGATTGACATACAATTAAAACTAAACTAATAAATATTGAAAAAACATTTTATGACACTAAACTTTTCAATTATACTAATTAAATAATATACCATTTTTATTTGAATGACAGCTTTAATGAAAGATTAAATGAGTGATTCAACTGGAATTTCATTTGATTTGATATTTAAGTTTGAATAATGTCACTTTATTTGATTATGTATGTTGTCAAAATGAAACAATATAAACTCAACGACTAGTTGTTTTGATGATACATATGATGAATTGTTAACCTAATTTACACAAATATATCATTGCACAAAGGTGTTATGTTGTATTTATGTGTTTCTCTTGATTATGTTTAAAATACTTGAGTTTTGGTCAAAGCCAGTGCGACGTCAAAGTTCATGTACATCAAGTATGTCTATTATATATGTTCATAATATATAAATTTGGTCAAAGCTAAAGCGAAGCCAAATGACATGTGAAACATTGAGACACTATTAATTACCTATGTTCATAATATTTGAATTTTAGTAAAGCCAATGCGAAGCCAAAATGCAAGTACAAACTTTACTTTAAATTGTTCACAATATTTGAATTTTGGTCAGAGTCAACGCAAAGCCAAAATTTAAGTAGAACCTTACTTTAAATTGTTCATAATATTTAAATTTTGGTCAATGCCTACACGAAGCCAAAATTCAAATAGAACCATACTTTAAATTCATCATAATAATTGAAGTCTGGTCAAAGCTAACACAAAACCAAAATTCAACTAGAACCTTACTTTAAGTTTTGTTCATAATACTTGAATGTTGGTCATGGGCAACGCGAAGCCAACATTCGAGTAGAACCTAATTTAAATCAGTTCATAATACTTTAACTCTAGTTTTGGAATATTGGAAAGGCATGGATCTTAAACAGAGATCTTGGGTTACTGGGCCTACTATGGTGATGATAATTCGGCATACTTCCACGTGGTAATCAACAGTAATAAGTCTCTAATGCAATCCCGGTGCTGGTGATTAGTGATAGATGATGTGAAAATCCAAAGAAAATAAAGAAAGAAACTTTTGGCTTCTTCAGAGACAAATTCAGGAAGGAGGTTCAGACACGCCCTAAACTTTGTTGCCCATGGTTCAAAAATTGGCATCACCCTCAGAAGCGGACTCCTTAGTATTACCGTTTTCTAAAGAAGAGATTGGAGAAGCAGTTTTTGGATGTAGTAGCAACAAGGAACCAAGACCAAATGATTTTAATTCAGTTTTGTAAAATGGTTTTAGGATTTGTTTTAGGGTGATCTCTACAACATTTTGACACAACTCTATTATAAAGGGGAAATAAGTACAGGGTGTAGTTTATCCTTCATAACCTTGGTTCCGAAAACAAAAGACCTAGCTTCACTGAATGAGTATCGTCCGATAAACTTGATTCGGTCAGTTAGTAAGTGATCTCAAAGGTTCTGGCAAATAGAATAAAGAATGTGATTTCAATGGTCATTTCAGACACTCAATCTGCTTTATTAAAGGCAAAGTAATTTTGGATGACCCTTTAATGGGCAATGAGATCTGGCTTGGTCGAGAAAAAACGATTTCAAATTGTTCTTTTTAAAATTGAACTTTGAGAAGGCTAATGATAACGTCCATTGGAAGTTTTTAGTATATATGCTTACTCAAATGGGTTTCCCGGAGAGGTGGTGTTTGTGGATCAAAGTTCTTATCTTGTGGTCTCCCACCTTTGAATTCCAATGTTCAAAGACATTAGACAAGGTGATCCTCCATTCTCTTTAATTTTTCTTGTGGTTATGGAGGCTCTCTCTTGTATGATGAAAAAGGTTGGAGAGTTAGGCATTATAGATGGGATTGGAATTCCTTAGGGGGAGTGGTGGTGGTGGGGGGGGGGGGGGGTGTTATTACTAACCTTCTTTATGTCGATGACACGCTGATTATGGGTGAATGGTCCCGAAGAAACATAAAGAATGTGGCTAGAATTCTATGATGTTTCCGATTATGCTCTGGATTGAAGATAATTTCCACAAATCTAAGCTTTATAGGTGTGAAGTGAGTAACCTGGAAATATCCAACATGGCAGAAGTTCTTGGGTGTAAACAAGATGGGTTTCCTTTCGTATTCATTGGGTCTAAGGTGGGAGCCAACATGAATAAGGTGGCTAACCGGGAAATGTGATTAGAATGTTTGAGGAAATAATCTCTCTTTGGAAAGCTAAATCCTTATCCATTGGAGAAAGGGTTATCCTAATTAAATCGGTTTTAGAATGCCTTCTGGTTTACTATTTCTCCCTTTTTAAAGTTCCAACAATGGTAATCGAGACTCTCCAATGAATCATGAAGAAATTCTTATGGGGTGGTTCAAATCATATCAAAAAAATCCATTGGGTGGTGTGGGATAGGGGTGGCGCTCCCTAAGTAGTTAGGGGGTCTTGGACTTTGTAAACTTGAGACTTCAAATAAAGCCCCCCTAACCAAATGGGCTTGGAGATACAAGACAACAGAAGGAAGGCTTATGGAAGAATGTAATTGATGGTATTCACTGGTCTAGAAGAGGTAGTGGTGTAGTTTCTATAATTAATAATTTGATGGGTACATGGAAGTTGTTTGCTAGGAGTTACTTAACGATGAAGATGGATGGGGTGGAGCTTTCATATTGTTTCGAAGGTACAGTGGGAGATGAAAAGTGTATTAATTCATGGTCGGACTTTGGGTGGAAGATACGATTATTAAAGATTGGTTCCCTAACCTTTTCCTTTTCGATTGGAAAAATTAAAAGATTGAAAGATAAAGGATAGAGTTTGGTGGTATAACAACCAAATTGGGTGGCAATGAAATTGGTGAAGGGAACTAACCAGCTGTATGGAAAGATTAGGGAGAACTTATTCAAGGTGATATCTTCTATTAGTTGGAAACAAGGGGAGGATGGATTGAGGATTCTTCTAGTGAATTCCTGGCGTCTTCAGTCAAAAAGGCGATGATCACTAATTTGACAAACATGGAAATTTTTATTTTTAATTGGTGCATATGGGTTCCATTCAAACGTAACATATTTGTGTGGCGAGCTACTTCGAACAGTTTACCTACTTTCGAAGCGTTACTGAAGAGGAATATAGAAGTATCAACTTTATACTGCATGCTTTGCAACATTGGAGTTGATTCTATTTGGCAGCACATCGGGGTGTGGAGTAAGAACACCCCCCCCCCCCCCATTTTTTTCCTTTTCTCCAAAGGATGTTTTCAACATACATGAATCAATGAAGTTAGGGGAAAATGAGAAGTCAATTTTACATGGTATTTTTATCTTAGCAAGTTGGAGGATAAGGAAATCTAGAAAACTAGAGAAAGGAGGTTAAGATAGATTCTTTTATTGGAAACATTAAGTCGTTGAGATTCCTATGGATTAAAAATAGATCAAAGTTATTTGAGGGTTAGGTTGGAGGGATTGGTGTAAATTTGACTTTATGTAATTGTTGCTACAACAAAGATAAGACCAATGATAGTGAATAGGCTGGTTAAGCTAACAGGCTTCAAGGGTTCAGGTTAACCTAACGCAGGTCGTGGTGTCCCTCTACGTTTGCAAAACGTATAAGGAGGTTCACTAGTTTGTTGTTTGATCGTTACAGTTCACCGACGATCCATAACCGTGGATGTTTGGAATCGGTTTTTGGATGTTGTTCTTGGTGAAGCTATGATGTTTGTGAAGCAAGAAAGGAATAAGCAAAGTGTATATTCCTCTAGGGAGAAGAGAAGATCAAGGAGTATATGTTAACTCCAATTCTGTTGATCCCTTTGTTTATGGCTAAGTCCTTGTTATATAGAAGGAGAGAACTTTGTCTGAGCATGTCCCTTGCTCAGAGGGAACAGTGATGTGAATAGTGAGTTGACATCGTACTGTAACACGTGGGTACTTGTTTACATAAGTTTGGGCGGGAAACGAAGCTTTTAACCTTTTAACCTTTTTAACGTTAATATGTGGAAGCCATTTTATTGATTCCTTGGGCTACCCCCGTCATCAGCCCCCCCCCCCCCCCAAGTCAGAGGAATTTGAGAGTTAAGCTCAAGGGCTTCTGACTTTTGCACTCATTTTGTTTATTGCTTAAAGGCTTCGTGGCTTGTAGGCTTTGAGGCTTTGTTCAGTTTTGGTTATTTTTTGAAATTTTGACAAGACAGTTGATGTGATGGTAACTGCAGGTTGCGGTTCCCAATAACTGCTCCTTAATAATGAGTATAACTGTTCCTTCTCCTTCATTTTTCTTTTAAAGTTCCACAATATTCAAGTTTCTTTCAATCCTTTATCAGGTTAGTTTCGATCCTTCATCTTTCCTTCAAAATTATGGTTGCTAAGAAAGACCTTTCGGTCAGTTTTTCCCGATTGACCCAAGAAGAGGTTAAGTCGTTTTGTATTGAATGCGGAATAGGGTTAAAGTATAAACCGATTGCTCCGCCGGTCGATTCTTCAATCGATCGTTGTCCGACAGACTTCATTGCCCTTTATTGCCGGCATTTTGAATTTTTGAATCTCCGGCATCCATTTTCAATCTTTGTTTTGAATGTATTGGAGTATTACCGCGTGTCGTTTGGTCAGATTCATCCCTTAGGGCTTGCTAGAGTTTTACATTTTGAGGTTTTATGTAGAACCCTAGGTTATGACCCGTCATTGTTGAGTTTTCGCCGTTTCATTCGCTTAGCGAAAAACGGCGATTGGTACACTTTCGAGCATACTCAAATTGACACATGTTTGGTTTCTTCGACGGTTACAATCCTTGGTTCTTGGAAGGACCGTTTTTTCTTTGTTTCCGATTCCATCCTTCCATTTAAATCCGTTTGGAGACAACTCGAGGCTGTTCTGAATGAACCGGAGCCGGCCGAATCGGAGTTGAATGAAGCCTTTTTGAAATCGATTAGAAAATTCCCATCGCGTCTTCGTCCTCTTCCCGAACATCTTCTTGTGTTATTAGGAATAAGCAAATTGTGGGATAAGCCTAATCGGGATCCCGTGCTTATGAGGGATAATAAGGGTATGTATTTGTTTGTCCTGTTTTTGCTTTATTTTGTTGATATGTTTGCTAATAAGTTTCCTTTGCGTTTTGTAGTTATGTCGGCTTTGGATTTCTTAAAGAGCGATGATACCTCTGATGTTGGGTTTACGGATACTGCGGCTGTTGTTGGGGAGGACTCTATGGTTCGAGGGAAAGAAGGTCGGTTTGAATATGCTGAGTATGTGGGAGTTCCGAATGTTAAAGTGTTCACCAAGGTTGCCGGTCCTAAGGCTTCCACTCGTCGTTCTACACGGCGTTTGTTGAAGTCTTCGGGACAATCATCTTCTCATGAATCGGTTGAGGTTAATGACGATGTTCTGGTAACCGAAGATCAAGGTCCAAGCGACGTGGAAAAAGAGCAGGGCTTGGTTGTTTCTAAGAAGAAGAAATTGACTGACAAGAAGGTTGTGATGCCGATGGTTCAGGGGTTGGGCGGGGATGTGATATATGTGCCGGAGTGGAACGTGAAGGTTGGTCATAGCTTCAAAAATCCGGAAGTTTGTGCTGATGTGTTAGCCAATTTTGCTCCTCCTGGTGTTCGTGAGACTATTTCTAGCATGGAAGGTGATTCCATGTTGTCAAAGTTGATCTTGAGTTCTTGCAACCTTTCTGCCCTTTTGGCAGAGGGTGTGCTCGTTTTAGAAAGGGGATGCAGGAGTATGAGGACTTTTCGAAGAAGAAAGAGGGAATGAAAGCTTCCATGATGGAGATGAAGAAGGAGATTGAAGGTTTTTCGAAGAAAGAGGAAGGTTATGTTAAGAAGATTGACGAGTTGTCTCGTGGCCATGAGATTGAGCTGGCAAGGTTGAAGAAAGCTATGGAGTCTGACAGGGCTAAGTTGGATGCTGACCGGGAAGCCTTTGAGGTGCAGAGGAAAGCCTTTGATATGGAGAAAGAAGGCTTGAAGGCTTCAGTCACCCAGACCTCTGACGACAGCAAGCGGCTAATTGAGCACGGGTTTCAACAGGTTATGACTTACTTGCTTCATTCTAATGAGTTTACTCGGTGTTGGGCAATGTGTATACGAAGCTGCTGGCCCATGGTAAGCATTTGGGCTTTGTTACTGGCTTTGGTCATCACGAGTCTGGCCAACCTATGGAGAAGTCACCCCTGTACAACCATGAAGCTTACAAGCTCTTCTTAGAATCAGTTCGTGCAACGGAAAGGCTCACTTACCATTATGTGGGTGAAGTTTCATCAAGCTTTGGTAAGCCTCTTTCTGTGTTGCAGGGTTTGAAACCAGCTGACCTCGAAGATAAAGTTCTTAAAGAGGTGCTCGAGTCCTTGTCGAAGAAGCGCTCCCGTTCTGGTGATAGTGAAGAAACTTTATCTGGGGGGTAGCGACGGATCTCATGTGACAAGCCTCGAAGGCTCGGCTGTTGCTGATGTTGGCCCGGAAGTCAAGAAGTCTAAGAAGGCTAAAGGTGGTAAGGCTAGTACTTCAAAGCCTGTTTCTGATATTTAAACACTTGATTCGTAGATTTCTTAGCACCGTTAAACAATGTTATGTAATCTTAAACAATGTAGGTTTGGCATGAAACTCTTAAAGTTTCTGCCTTATGGTTGTGTTTGGCCTTTTTGGCCCTTTGAACATTTTCTTGGGAATCCTTGTGATTTCCTTGTTTAGCCTTAATTGGCTTATTATGAATGTTGTTAGTTATGTCATTGGAATGGCCTTGTTTATGAAATGTGATGTTCTATGTATTTGTGTTTTGGTTGCTTGTCTTGTTAGTTTGATGTGATTTTAGCTAACTTTCCTTAAGAAGTTTTAGTGCTGCAGTCACTTTAGTTTCAAGGCTTCATTAGATAAAAAGCACATGTTGGCTATCATTTGTATCACTACTTAGTGTATGTTTTTTTTCGTAAACTTTATCTAAGTTTGAACGAATTGGTGTAGGCTGTTCAGACCTGTCTATGAGACAAGTTTTAGTTGAAAATTTTTCTAAGTCTCATGGAGCTGGGTTGATATAGGAACTCACCCCTTATATAGGTCAATTTAACCCTTGAACCTATTGAGCGATGTGGCCTGGGAGCTCACCCCCTAACATGGCCCTTGCCATGGAGTTTCTTGCTAGGTTATCAACCTGATTATAGGATAGTAAAGACAAGTTATGACAAAAAGTTTATCATTCATTCAAGAGGTTGTTCACAAAAAGGAGAATTATACATCTCTTGAAATACATTTTTATATTTTGACTAGGCATGGAACCTTTTTAGGGTTTAGCCGTTCCAGTGCCTTGGAAGCTTTTTGGCTTCTATGTCGGCCAGCTTGTAGGATCCACCCTTGTGAGCTTCGAGGATTTTATATGGTCCTTCCCACTTTGGGCCGTGCTTTCCTTGGTTTTCTTTCTTGACGGCCTCGTTGTTTCGGAGTACAAGGTCTCCAGGATTGAAAAGTTCATGCTTCACTCTTACATTGTAATAAGCTTCCATTTTTTGCTTGTACTTAGCCTCTTGTATTGCGGCTTGATCACGAATTTCTTCATGGAGTTGCAAATTCAACATGGTCTCGTTGCTGTTTGATTCGAGGTCCATGTTGAGTGTTCTTTGAGTCACAGCTCCGACTTCAGCTGGGATTACAGCTTCCGATCCGAACACTAGGCTGTAAGGCGTTCGTTTGTGGCTTGTTTTTTCGGTTGTTCTTATTGCCCATAGAACATTTGGGAGTTCTTCAAGCCAATTGTTGTTATGCCTTCCCAGCCTTGCTTTGATTCCTTCAACGATAGTTTTGTTTGTTCTTTCAACTTGGCCGTTGGATTGTGGGTATGCGACTGAGCTGAACACTTGAGTGATTCTGAATTCTTTGCACCATGTGCTAAAAGGCTTCTCAGCAAATTGTTTCCCATTATCCGTGACCAACATTCCTGGCAACTCGTAGTGGCAGATGATGCTTTCCCATACAAAGTCGATGACTTGTTTGCTCGTTATCTTTGCAAGTGGTTTAACTTCAGGCCACTTGGTAAAGTAGTCGACGGCTACTAGCAAAAATTTTACCCCACCCTTGGCCGGTGGGAATGGACCAACGATGTCCATTCCCCATTTGTAGAATGGCCAAGCCGAGGAGATGGGGACTAGATCGTGCTTGGAGCTTTTTGGGACAGGTGCATGAATTTGAGAAGAGTTGTTCGGTTGCATCTCGGTGCATCGTGGGCCAGAAGTATCCAAGGTTCATCAATTTTGCAACCACCGTTCTTGGCCTAAAATGAGCTCCACATATCCCCTCGTGAACCTCTTTAATCAGATATTGACTTTGTTCAGGGCCCACACATCTCAGCAGTGGTGCAAGGTAGGCCTTTTTATAAAGGGTTTCTCTTTGCAACACATACTGTCTGGACTTGATTCGAACCCTTTCAGCCTCCATCTGGTCCAGAGGTAATTCACCATTTTTAAGGAACTTTTCTATGGGAGTCATCCAATTGGGACCCTCTTCAGCGATTACATCTTGAACCTCCAATTCTTGAATTGAAGGAGTTTTTAACACTTCCACCAATACTTTCTTGGTGAGATGTGCAAATGTGAGGGATGCTAGTTTGCTCAGGGCATCGGCTATTTTGTTTTGTGATCTTGGGACTTGTTTGATGGTGCATTCTTGAAACGTGGTCATAAACCCTTTTGCCTTTTCACGGTACTTTTTCATGTTGGGCTCTTTGGCTACATAGCTATCATTGACTTGACTTGAAACAAGCAACGAGTCTGTGAAGACTTGTAGTTTTTGGATCTTCATCTCTTTGGCAATCTTCAGACCAGCGATCAATGCTTCATATTCAGCTTCATTGTTGGTGGTCTGAAATTCAAGTTGAAGAGCATATGTAAATTCTAACCCTCCAGGGTTGATTAAAATAAGCCCAGCTCCTGACCCTTCAATGTTGGAAGCTCCATCGGTAAAAAGCTTCCAGGCTTCAGGGTCAAAAGATTCAGTAGCAGTTTTATGTATTTCAGGGATGACTTGCTTTGGGATTTCTACAATGAAGTCCGCCAAGACTTGGGCTTTGATAGCCTTTCTTGGGACATAGGTGATGTTATGTTCACCTAGTTCCACAGCCCATTTGGCCAATCGGCCTGAATTTTCTGGTTTTTCAAGCACACTCTTGATGGGTTGGTCAGTAACCACTTGTATAGGGTGTGCCTGAAAGTACCTTCGAAGCCTTCTGGCTGTTTGAATTAAGGCCAAAGCAAGTTTTTCCAAATGAGGATATTTGATCTCTGCCAGTTTTAGCGTTTTACTAAAGAAATAAACGGGTACCTGAACTTTGTCTCGTTCGATGGTTAGAACCGCGCTTAATGCTTCTTCAGCGACTGAGAGATAGACAGAGATCAATTCTCTTGTTTCTGGGGCTGCAATAGCTGGAAGTGAAGCCAAGTGCTGCTTCATTTAGTTGAAGGCTTCTTCCGCTTCTTCCGTCCACCTGAAATCTTTCTTATTGGTGCAACCCTTTAGTGTTTTGAAAAAGGGTAGGGACTTCTCAGCAAGCTTAGTGGTAAAACGCTTCAAGGCTGCAAGCCTTCCATTCAGACTTTCCACTTCTTTTTTGCTTTGTGGGGATTTAGTTTCAAGAACAGCCCTGACTTTGTTGGGATTAGCTTTTATGCTTTGTTTCCCCACGACGTGCCCCAAAAACTTGCCTTCTTCGAACCCGAATGAGCATTTTCCGGGATTAAGCTTCATGTTGATCTTTCTTAAGTTTTGGAATGTTTCTTGTATGTCTTCAAGCATTTGATGCTCGGCTCTGCTTTTGATTACCAGATCGTCAACATAAGCTTCCAGGTTTCTGCTAATTTGGCTAGCAAATGCTCTGTCGATCAAACGTTGGTAGGTTGCACCGGCATTTTGTAGGCCAAAAGGCATCTTTTGATAACAAAAAATACTCATGTCCGTGTGGAATGCAGTTTTTTCTTCGTCTTCCAATGGTAACCCTTGTAAGCGTCGAGGAAACACTTAAAGGGATGGCCGGTTAAAGAGTCAACCTTGAGGTCCATCTCGGGTAAGGGATAGCAATCCTTTGGGCATGCTTTGTTTAAGTCTTTGAAGTCGATGCACATCCTCCAAGATTTGTCAGGCTTTCAAACCATGATTGGATTAGCCACCCAAGATTGATACTTGACCTCTCGTAGGATCCCAGCTTGTACAAGCTTTTCGACCTCTTGGCATGCTGCCAAGCTTCTTTCAGGAGCTAGGCTCCGTTTCTTTTGGACAACAGGCTTGACATCGGGAGGTATTTTTAGCTCATGTTCTGCAATGCTTCGAGGGATGCCTGTCATGTCTTCCGGGCACCAAGCGAAGACATCGCTATATTTTATCAACAGCTTTTCAAGGTGTGAAAGTGTTTCTTTGGAAAGGCTTGTGTTTACCCGTACCTTTTGTTCAGGGTACTTGGGGTTTATGATTAAGCCTTGTTTCTCATCTTCATTTTTTGAACTTTCCCCTTCAACCGTGTAAACCTCTTGGGTGGGTTGAAGGGTCGCAATTCCCATTTCGGTGGGAAACTTCACAGCACCTTGACCAACCGAAACAGCCATGTTGAACGCACATTGTCCTGGCCTTCCTATGATTACATCATAGCTGGAAGGTGTGTCGATAACCACAAAGTGAGTGGTTTGGTTTTCTTCATCTTGCCTTCACTAAAACAGACATCAAGGGTTAGTTGGCCTAAAGGCTTCAAGGGTATATCGGCGATACCTTTTATAGACGTCCCGGAGGGTTGAAGCCTTGAACGCTCTTCCTTACTCAGCCGGTTGAAGAAGTCTTCATACATGATCTCTGTGGCCGCCCCTGTGTCGATGTAGGCTTTGCTTGTGTTGAGTGTTCCCACGACCACTGCTACTATCAAAGGGTTTGAGAGTAAGTTACCTTGAGGTGGAGGGAAGCAGACGCATTGAAGCTCCCAAGCCTCCAAGCGTTGTCGTTTGTGGGGAACACCTTGGTCTATATTCACCATATTCACTTCTTTGCTTTTTCTTTCAGTCGTCTTGTCTTTGACCCCTTTCACCAAATGAGCCAATTCTCCAGACTTGACAGCTTCCTCAATTCTTCTCTTGAGTTGAAAGCAATCGTTTGTGTGGTGACCTTTTTCTTCGTGGAACTCACAGAATTGGGTGGAGCTTTTGTTCTTCTTGCTTTTGGGCAAGGGTCGAGGAGGTCGGAAGTTGTGTTTCACTTCTTCGGTGGCAAGGATCTCCTGAGGGGTTTTGGTTAAGGTTGTGAAGTTCACAGTCTTTTCCCTGCTTGGAGGGATCCGTCCTTCAGGCCTTCGTTGATCTGAGCTCCTTGGATATCTATCATAGGGATTGTAGTTCCCTTTCTTTCGGTTGGGGTTGTTGCCTCGCCAAATAGGAGCTCTTTTTCGTTGCTCTTTGAAATCAACGGCCTCTTCGCCTCGAATATGAGCCTCAGCACGTTCAAGAGCTTCTTCAAGGGTTTTAGGTAGGCACTTGTTAAAGTCCCTTATGAGGTGCTTGGAGGTGATGGCGTTCATGAAGCCTGCCACCCTCATTTTTTCGTCAGCCCCCACATATTGTAACCCTTCTTTTTTGTATCTTTCGATGAAGTCTCGAAGGCTCTCGTCATCTTTTTGCTTTATCTTAAAAATGATCGTGGCATCCTTGACGTACCTTATTTGTTGTGAAAAATTGGCCAAGAATCCTTTGCTCAGATCATCGAAGCTACGAACGCTTTGAACAGGAAGGTCGTTGAACCATATCCTGGCTGATCCGACAAGTGTTTGCATGAACATTAAACAACATTCAGCATGTGACCACTTTTCGATCCTGGCTGCACTGGTGAAGACCTGGAGGTGGTCTTCGGGATCCTCGGTCCCATCATATGTTTTTATATGAGGTGGCATCTTGATTTTTGTTTGAAAGTCATAATCGGCGATTTGTTGAGAAAAACAAGATAGGTTACCGGGCTTGCAGGACTTTGCAAGGTCTTCGTCTAGCCTGGTAACGGGATTATGACTTGTCGTTCCTTGGTGGGTACCCAGCGCTTGGTTGATGATCTGGGTCCAAGGAAAATGTGCCATCATTTGAGCCATCATCTGAGGCATGAGGTTAAAGCCTTGAAGGCTTTCAGGGGTTGCTGCTGTTTGGTTTGTTCCCACGGGAGTGCTCATTGCTGCACTTCGAGCCAAGGGCAAGATCGACATGGCCTGCTCCCATGTAGTGGCTGTGGGAGGAGCGCTTGAAGCTGGTGACTGCCATATTTGGTCGAGAGTGGTCTCGTGTCCAAGGGGTTGTGAAGTGAACAGAGGGAAAGCCGTTGGGCTTGGTCTCCCATAGGTGTAACGAGACGGGTTAAAAAGGTTGGCAGGTTACACTTGGACCAGCTTCAAAAAGAGAAGCAGCCGGTCGTGAGCTGGTTAGAGGGGAAGGTGGACGTCCGAGCGACAACGAAGGCTCCAATTCTTCATACTCCAACCTTATTCTTATCCCCTTTTCTCTTTCTAGGCTCACGTGTTGGTTAAGAAGATGCCTTAGTTGCAAAAAATTCCGTGATACCCCTTCCAGCGTCAAGTCGACGCGCTCTGGGGTGTTCGTGACTCCTGCATGGGGAGAATGAACTTTGGATCGTGAAGGGGTTGGAGTTCGAAAAGGTGAAAACTCGAGGAGCAAAGGTTCCGTCGAAGTTCCACCCGGGGTGGAAAAAAGCGAGGTCGTCGCCGGAGTTTCTTGACCGGCACTGGGTGGCGGTGTTCTTGACACTTGGTTGACTTCGCCGAGAGATCCACCTTCTGACATGGTGATGGAGCTACACTACTGGTCTTTAAGATAAAGTAAGCGACGTAGCCCCACGGTGGGCGTCAACTTGTTGCTACAACAAAGATAAGACCAATAATAGTGAATAGGCTGGTTAGGCTAACATGCTTCAAGGGTTCAGGTTAACCTAACGCGGGTCGTGGTATCCCTTTACGTTTTCAAAACGTAGAAGGAGGTTCACTAGTTTGTTGTTTGATCGTTACAGTTCACCGAGGATCCAGAACCGTGATGTTTGGAATCGGTTTTTGGATGTTATTCTTGGTGAAACTATGATATTTGTGAAGTAAGAAAGGAATAAGCAAAGTATATATTCCTCAAGGGAGATGAGAAGATGAAGGAGTATATGTTAACTCCAGATCTGTTGATCCCTTTGTTTATGGCTAAGTCCTTGTTATATAGAAGGAGAGACCAAGCCTTTCGTCCAGTGTACAAACTAATTCCCCTCCAGTTTGCTTAGAGAGTTGACCTTTGTGGGCGGGAAGCTTTGGACCGTTGGTCCATGATTAAAATATTAATACTTTATCTGAGCATGTCCCTTGCTTAGAGGGAACAGTGATGTGAATAGTGAGTTGACATCGTACTGTAGCACGTGGGTACTTGTTTACATAAGTTTGGGCGGGAAACGAAGCTTTTAACCTTTTAAGCGTTAATGTGTGGAAGCCATTTTATTGATTCCTTGGGCTACCCCCGTCATCAGTAATGTTTTTTTTCTTGGTTGTGACGCCTCCGAGCTATATGGAGGTGTCGTGCTGCTTTCTGTAGTGTTGTTGGTTTGTTTATGAAGTTCACATTTGCAAAAAAAAAAAACAGAGAGAGAGAAAAGTTTAAAGAGAAAAGAAAGACAATTAAATATGGGAGTGGCTGAAAAATCCCTTTGATTACCATCATTCAAATTAAAATATAATGAAGTTAAAAGGCATTATCTAATGGCCACTTTTCGGATGGAAGAGTACAGAACAATTCCATTGAAAACTAAGTATTGTTTTGTTACATGGGAAATAAATTTCTGTATTATTGGTGCAGAAACATGTTTAAAACTCAAAACCGATTTGGATTGAAACCGGTTTGGTTTGATCAACGAAATCAAAATTGGTTTATGATTGGTTTCGGTTTGGGTTGAAACCGGTTTGTTGACCGGGTCACCTCGGTTTTGGTTCGGATTTTGATCGGTTTTGACCGGTTTTTGCCGGTTTCAGTTCAGTTAACCGGTTTGAAATCGGTTTGGTTGGAGAAAATTACAAACCGATTTCAAACATACGGTTTTAATCGGTTTCAAACTGGTTTAGTTTCAGTTCGGTTAATCGGTTTATTTGCCCACCTCTAGATTATATGCACTTTCACTCCATCTTACTTAGAAATATATTTAATCGTCCTTTTCTTTTCGTCAAACCAATCTAGGATTGATTAATGGATGGAATACAAAAAAGAAAAAGAATCATATTTTTATAAACTTTTAATCAAAACTACGTAGTTTTGATAGTTTTGTATAAAGGTTAGTTGCTTAAAAGTCTTATATTCACTTTCTGCATATATATAAATTCATGGAGGGAGTTAAAAAAGGAGGGGGAGGGGGGGGGGGGGTTATCATACTTTTAGAAACTTTTAATCAAAACTACGTTTTTTTAATGGTTTTTGAATATATGGTCATGTGCTTAAAAGTCTCATATTCATTTTTCGCATATTAAATTTGTATTGTTAGCTAATATTAATTTGGGAAGTATGCAACTCAATCATATTATATATGCAAGAAAATTAGAAATTTCCATTCGATATTGTTAATCACCAAATCCATCCTTAGGTTAGAAACTTTACATGTTAAACTAAACATGTTTGTCTTTTGACTCTTTTCTTAAACTATATTGTTTAGATCAAAATGGCTATAACATCCTTCCGTTTATGATAATAATGCTAGAGATAATTGCAAAACTTTCCCCAAGAGTTGTAATCCAATGCAAGATTGTCTGCAAGAGTTGTTAGCCTTCATGTCAATACCTTGCATCCGACATCCGAGCATCAACTTATCAGAAACCCTTACAGTTGGACTACGATTGTGTTTGGTTCGTTCATTGAATTATAAATCCGCTAACTATTTTTAAGGCACCAACATTTGCATCTGTTTACGCTCGGCCCAATAATTTGTTATATTAAGCAAGTTTAGACGGCGTGCTATGTGTTTGCTTAAGAAACACGCGTGAGTTGGTTGTATTGTATACATTAACCGGTGTGTACAAAAAAATGTCAAACTCAAATTCACAAGGTTTCTACAAATATATGAGTGATGCAAATCGGCTTTTGTGTTGACTCTTCATATGAATATAATATTGTACACATAAAATGATGACTAGGTCTTATGGCCATTTACGTCTATTCAATGCAACTAAGACGCGGAAAACTGTACGCTTTCTAAAAATGTGTCCACACCATAATGACACCTATAATTGGTCGCCATCAACTTTTTATGATGATGGTTTATAGTTCACAAGTTTCCAATTCTGTCTTTTAGGTAAAAAAAATCATACTCCGTTTTAATGTAAATACGATAGAATTTTATGAATTAGGCTTTTTGAATGTCTTTGGCGTCGGAAAAACGGGTGTTTTAGTCAATATAAGATTCGAACTCAACATGTTTGTTTCTACCAGATTAATACACTATGGAAGTGTAAGATTGTGCATAAAACCATAGACGAATCTTACATCAGTCGTGGACGGGGGAGATTCTTGGTTCATAAATAAATGTAATGACACTTAAATCGCCAACGCGTTTTTGGCGTAATGCTAGTGGAGCTTCCCTCTAGTTCACATGGGCAACCAAAAATAAATCTGTAAGCTCTTCATAAGCAAAACGCAATATTTATGGTACGAGAAGCCATATGTTGCATTGTGAAAACTAAAAATTGATGTATAGATGGATTTGTTATCTTATCCTTATTGGGTTTATTACAATCTAAATGGGTCATGTATTGTGACCACGCAATGGAGACAAGTGCTTGAAATTGGTTACGGTACGATCAACTAGGTTATATTTTCACGTCCTTTTATTTTCAATTTATTCATGGCGCAATCTACATAGAGAGAGACTATAGTTTCATTGTAATATCTTTTTTATTCAACTTTAGCTTTTACTCTAAAATCGTGAAGAAAAAAACTTCCTTATGTAATAATATTCTTTTTTCGCATATAACTTTATGTTATAACCAACTCCTTTAATACACTAATACATTTTATGAAAAAGGATTAAAAATGTTAATCAAAGGCATCCTAGGAGTTTTAGAAGCAAATGTTGGGACTTGATCAAAGTCAATAAGAACTTTATCAAAATATTAGAAGAAAGTTAAGGCCAATATTCACACAAATATCCCGATACAAACATGGATGCTCTTTTTATATAACTCAATTCCACTTCTCATTTGCACTTTCCCATCATTCACACAATTCACCCACCCACTTCAGAAGACCATACTTCATAAACGTGAAAGTCTTTCCAAATGCGTTGCCTTGTCTTTATATTCAGGTAATCAAAATCAACAATTTAGTAAATATAGGAAATTCATAAAATTACTTTAGTGTATGTTTTGATTGAAAACAACATTCAGTTAGATCATGTATAAACTGTCATCATGTTTGATTATTTTTACTATGTATAATCGCTCCATCATTTTTACTACGTATAAACGTTCCATGTTTGATTATTTTTGCATAGTAATAAAAAGACGATTATTGAACGTTTATACATAGCAAAAATAATCAAACATGTTGAAAGATGATTATTTTGCTATGTATAAGTTTATACATGATTAGCATTTTGTTTTCACTACAAAGTTACACCAAAGTAATTGTCTAAGTTTCCTATATTCACTACATTGTTCATTTTGTTTGCTTGAATCTAGAAACAAGACAATTCATTTGGAAAGGCTTTCACGTTTGTGAATTGTAAACTTCCTAAATGGGTGAATTGTGTGAATGGAGAGAAAGTGCAAGTGAGAAATGGAATTGAGTTATAAAAAAGAGCATTCATGTTTGAATAGGAACATTTGTATGAATCTTGATCTTAATTTTCTCCTAGTGTTTTGGTAAAATTCTTATTGATTTTGATAAAGTCCTATTATTTGATCCAAAAATTCCTAGGATGTCTTCAACTAACAACTTTTTTACTAATTGTACAAGTGTATTAATAGAGATAATTATAATAGAAACTTATATGTAAAAGAAGAATACTATTTATATGGGTGTATATTTCTTCTCGATCTTAAGAAAAACTAAAGTTAAATAAAAAATAATATAATAATAAAGTTATAGTCTCTACGTAGACATCATGAATAAATTGACTCTAAAAAGGAAAGGAAAATATAACTGATCTGATTGAACCGTAAATTGTTTCAAGCATTTGTCTCCCTTTCATGATCACAATTCACAACACTTTTCACATGAGTCACTTAAATTGTAATATGTGGAGGTAAATGATAACCATGTAATACACATCCAATAAGGTTAAGATAACAACTCCATCAACACATTAGTTTTGGTTTCCGCAAACTTACACTCCCATAGCGTATTAATCAAATAGATATTTATGGAGTTCGAATCTTGTATTAACTAAAACACCCATTTTCCTACTCCATAGTTGTCTCGAAAGCCTAATTCAAAAAATTCCATGATGTTTACATCAAAATGACGTACTATCATTTTTAGACCTAACCAGATTGGGAACTGTGAACACTAAACCATCACCACAAAAAGTTGTTTGCGAACAATTGTATGTGTCATTATAATATGAGCGATTTTTTAGGAAGCGTATAGTTTTTCATGTCTTAGTCACATTGAATAGACGTAAATTACCGTAGTACCTCGTGTGCTTTTTATGTGTACAATGTTGTGATCATATGTAGAGGCAACACAAAAGCGGATTGCATTAGGGACTGTTTGTTTACATCTGAATGGAACCATTCAGATGTAAACATATGATACATTCAGACTTCAGATTGTTTGGTTTCAAACAGAAAAACATCTGAATGGTTATAATTAGGTCTGAATCATTCAGACTTATTGTTGTTGCTGAATGAGATAGAGGCTCATTCAGATCTGACTCATTCAGATCTGAATGAACCAAACAGCCCCTTATTACTCGTATATTTGTAGAATCCTTGCGAATTTGAGTTTGACAATTTCTTGTACACAGTGGTAAAATGATTTTAGACAAATAACTCACGTGTTTTTAAAGCAAGCACATATCATGCTGTCTAAATTTGCTAAAAAAACAAATTATTAGGTCGAGCATTAAACTACAACATTAACATTGGTGCCTAAGAAATAGTTAGCGGCTTTTTAACTCAACGAATGAACCAAACACAATCGTAAACCAGCTTAGAGGAATTTCTAATTAGTTGATGCCCGCATCCATTCACAGTGAACCATTAGAAACTACAGTGTTGACACAATCCTTGCAAACAATTTAGCATTGGGCTACAACCTTTGAGGAAAGTTTTGCAACTTTTCCAACATTATTATAATAAATGAAAGTGATGTTATAGTCATTTTGATCTAAAAATGTAATTTAAGAAAAGACAAAGCATTTTTAGTTTAGAATGTAAAATTTCTTGCCTAAAGAAAATTGATTTAGTGATAATAAATACCAAATTGAGTTTTCTTGTATATACAGCTAAGATTAAAAAAATTGTTTAGGTGATTTAAATACGATTGAGTTATCTACTTTAAAAATTAATATCTACATATTCTAATAAAAGAAAATAATTGTGCCACATCAGTTTGTGGTTAAAACTCATAACATTTTATCCTCCAAAACCAAAATCTTAATTGACCCTAATATATGTCATATTTATTTTCCTTTTACATTCTATTTATATTATACACGTGTCATATAAATTTATAAATTATAAATATATGTGTTAAATCTATCAATTTATTTTTCGGTTAATTTAGTAAACTATATATTTTATCGGTTATTTAGTAAATATATACCAATCACTTTCATATGTAACAAAGTTTATTATATTTAATTTCTTGATTTTTTATTAAGGATTGTTTCGGGTTTTGTGAAACTTAAATTTGATTTATACAATCAAAAGTTGGAAAATAGATTGTTTGATACAAGTTAAATACATTTGTGTCAAAATTTGTTGCGGGTCAAAATGAGAAATCTGAGTATTTTTAAAAGTTTGAGAATACAAATAGATTTATCGTAAGATTTTTTACAGGTTCAAAGTGTTGACTTGAAAATGTCAAACGGGTGAAAGTTAGAATTTTAAACATGATTCGGGTTTCAAATTTAATTTTTTTTGACATTTTTGGAAATAATCAAAAGGTTCGGGATTTGACAAATTGACTATTTTTCCCTCGACTATTAAAATTAAAGAAAAGATAGTGAGCACTCCCGACATGTCACCCTCATGCATATAAATGCTTGTAACTTTTATTAAATTTGAAATATTTGTGTAAGCAATAATTTTTCCTTCAATGGTGATTAGAATGTTTTATGGGAAACATGTCATGTAAAACTATGCTCAAATTAAGGAAAATATTCAAAAATTGAATGGGTTAACATGTATTTTTTATGTTGTCATTATGACAATTCGAGAAACCCCCTTTTATTTTTTTATGTTGCCATCAATCATCATGGTGTAGCTCAGAAAAACATAATTATTAAAGAACATCCGTGATTATAATTTAATGTTTTCTTTTCCTTATTTGGGTTGTAAATCTTCTTTGGTATTTAAGTCGGGTGGTCAGAATTACTATTGTATGAGAAGTCGTCTTCCTGAATTCTTTCAATTATACATATATGATACTGTCAATGAAAGTTTCAATAAAAGAAGCATTATCGGGTATATTTTTTCACGTGCATTTATTAAGTTTATGTAAAAAATCATTTTGTGGTATTAATAAAATAATTTATGTATACATGATATAGATATAAGCATAAATGTAACGCATTTTTATATACGTTATGTAATTCTTTACTTTACTTGTAATTTTTTAATTTGTATAATCCCGTGTATTACACGGGCTCTAAATCTAGTTAACTAATAAGAAAAATATTAATTTGGCAGTAAGTAAAGCTTACATTTTCTTTTAATATTAATAAAGAATGTTCTAATGTTAAAAAGAGTAATATTACAGTTAAATTTTTTCTAAAGAATATTTAAAAGGTTTAATTTGTAGTTGTGTCATGTTTTTTAAGGTCGAAAAATACTCATTTTATCATCAGTTTAGATGGTTTAAATTTGATTTTTTTGTTTAGTTATTACTTATATTCATCCACTCCTCCGCTATATGGTTTTTATAGCTTATTTATTTAGAAAGATTTGAAATTTCAATTATATAGCGTGGCTTATTTTTTTTCAACTTTATGTGATAATAAAATAAGTAATAATGTATGTGAACTAGTAATGTTATCCACTCGTTGCGGCGGTGTAATTTGAGTTTGGTTACAAATATCAATTTTATTTTTGTGATATTCAGGTATTATATTTAAATTCAAATCTGGAGCATGATGTAGGCTTTAATATTATGTGTTAAATACAATAGTTAGAGCATTCTCATCTCATTCCCTATAATTATGTGAGGGAAGTTTGCAAATTATATGATGATGTTGTGAGTGATTGTGAGTGTAAATTATAGGAAATGTAGTGATTTTTTTGTAAATTTGGGGAAACATTGTTTGCCCATATTTATTTTTTAATATTTGTTGGATTGATTGTGAGTAGAGGGGAGAGAAAACTGTAATGATAAAGGTATAAAACATATTATTTAATTAAATAGGAGAGATGAATATAGTGTTTTTTAGTGTAATTATAGAGATATGAATGAGAAAAGAGTTGAGAATGCTCTTATAGTTGAACATATAGTTATATAAGTTATAGTTATGTAACTTAATTTGATAAAAAGAATAATACATATGCGTATGATGTATTCATATTAATAACACTTATGTGTATAAATGTAAACATATTGGTACTTTTTTGGTTATAACGATGGTTGAAAAATAATGTATGAAAAAAATGAGTGGTTGAGAATTGATAGTTTGATTAATAGTAGATTTAGGTGTTGTTTGTTTTTTCAGAGGTAAAATGTCTGCAGTCTGCGGACCACATTTGCAGGCATCTGCAACAGAAGAGGTGGACCAAACATCTGCAGTCTACAAGAAGAAGATTGTTTGTTTTTTAACGTATACAGGTTGTTAACAATTGCACTAATAACAATTGAACTATTATATAAACTAATCAATTTCTACAAACATTCAAATCAATTTCTACAAACAACTTAATTTCATAATTTATATCTCATATATATATAATCTAACATGCTAGATTTAAAATTCATGTCTACATAAAAACAATATTGACAACTTCACTAAAAAATATATATTTGTGTATTATATTTAAGCGAGTTATAACCAAAATTTCATAGTTGTATTAAATTGATAACTATAAATTACAAGGTAAAATATCTAATTATAATGTAAAATATTAGCTACCTAGGCGTAAATAAGAAAAGAAAACAAAACAAACCCCTGTATAATTAAAAGGAATAAAAAACAAAGTAATCAATATAACGTGGGCTGCTGATAACATAGAGAGATCGTTTTGTGTGCTGGCCAGATATAACTGAGTGAGTGGTGCAATAATAATCAGAGATGACGGAGTACGGTGGTGGTGGTTGTTGTCCTCCGATGGATCTGTTCCGGTCAGAGCCTATGTAGTTGGTTCAAGTCATCATTCACATCGAATCCGCTCGGTTGACCGTTTCTTACCTTGAAGACATCGGTGGAGGAGTGGAGCGGCGGCAGCGGAAGCGGAGGAGTGTAGGCCGCCGGCGGTTGCGGTGGTGGAGGAGTACGGCGGTTGCGGCGGCAGTGGAGTGGAGGGTTGGGGAGGAGAAGATGGTTAGGGTTTGGAGGTGTGAAGTGTCTGATGTAGAAGGAAATCAAGGAAAAAAGAAGAGGAGGAGAGGAGGTGAGAAGTAATATGAACTAACACTTCTAGGAGAAGAGGGAGCACATAGTTTTTAAATGAAATGTCTTATAAAAAACAAACACACTACAGAGCACAACGTCTGTGCGTGGTCTGCTTGGCGCAGACAAAAGAGGCCAGGAAGAGCTTATGAGGAAAAACAAACAGCCCCTTCCTTAGTAAAAGAAGAAAATGTTGGTTTTTAATATATATTTATAATATTGTACTAATTTATTTTTTTTCATTTCTAATCCTCCACTCAAGATAAAGAATATAATATATTAATATGTATATTAAATATATAAAGTTTTGACCAAATCAAAACCTTAGTGTCATCCATTTCCGTTTGTTACTCCTCGTCTTACGGCTTCATGGGTTGAGATTTGAGAACATGCATGAATTGGGAATATGGCATGGGCTACGTGGGTGAGGCAGCAGCCATCGGTCGGACCATATGACCGTATCATATATTGTGTAAAATATAATCAAGCAAGCCGTTTATAGTTCGAACCTAATCATAAATCATAAAAAGATAATGTACCAGAAATCAGTCGTTGCGGTGTCACATCAGCGAAAATTATCGGCATGAACCTGACGTGGTCGCTCCCTTTGTTCCTGGTTTGCATATAGCATCCATATATCGAATGATTCCGTGGGGAAGTGATTCATATCTTCATGGGGAGGTTTTGTCAGACTTCTACGAGTTTGAGTGATTATCGTGGAAGAAAAACTGAAAACAGTTAAGAGAGGCAATGTGCTGACAACAATATATATTCTGAAGCCCATAAACATTGGGCCGGGCTTATAAAATAGTCAGATTTTTATAACACTGATATTTTTAAAACTAATCTATGAAAAGAATAAAATGTAATTAAACTATACGAGCTGTTAATAAATATTTAATGATATATATTGTTTAAGTATTCGCAACAGCTACTCTATAAATATGTGAGTGTGTTATTTATATTTTGTGAAGTAGTTGTGAGTGGTGAAAAAATAAAAGGTTTTTATTCATCAGACTATGTAGCGATGGAAACCATGAGCGAGGTGGCGTGAGCCACGTCAGTAGCGCACATTCGCACACCACAACATGGTGGCGCGATCGGAGATGCAAGTGAGCGGATGCGAGCCCACTCATGACTGGTAAAGAGAAGTCGGTTCTTGAGAATATGATAGATACTTTGGTTGTTGTTGGAGCCTGTAATTTTTGGTGAATGAAATAAAACCAAACTTCTTTTTTTTTGTGAAGGTGAAGAACTGAAGATGGTTATATTTGGTTTTATTATATTAGGTTATGTTTATTTTAAGTCGATTTTACTTTTCCTTCATTATATTTATCCTCTTTAATTATTATTATTATTATTATTATTATTATTTACTTTTCTTTCAATTCAAATAAATAATAACAAATAATGTATAATGTTTTAGATTTTTTAGTTTAAACTTTTATATTGTCACTTTATTTATTATAGTTATATGAATATTGGTAAACATAAATATTATTACTCTGTATTTTAAAAATTATATTGTCTTTTTTTAATCTTTTATTATAATTAAGTTTTATCTTTTAATTTTATTTGTTATTTTAAATTCTTGAAACAAAAGAAAATAGAAAAAAGAAATTCGCTAAAGCCATCGTTCACCTGAACCACAACATATTCAGGCGGCATCAGCGGTGGCTTCAGCGAGCGTCCAACCAGCACTGCATGACACGATATTATTGGAAGAATTCAGACGATAAATTCAACGACAACACATAATCTTAGTAATGTGGAGAAACATTGTTGACCTTTTATAAGTTTTGAGAAAATATTGTTCACACTCTATAATTTTTCAATACTTTTTAAAAGTTGTTAGTAAAAAAGAGAAAAAAACGATAAATGTATAAAAAAAGTATTAGCTAATTGAAACTTAACATAGAAAATATTGTGGTTTTTAGTGAAATATAAAGATAGAAATAAAGGATCTACTAATAATGCTATTATATATATATCTATATTATCAATATTATCTATATCTATTCTATATCTATATTCTATATTATATATAAAGGAAGAATGATGGACACAAACGTCTTTTCATAATTACATGCGAAGGACAAAACCGACATTTCATAATAGGGTAAGAAAAGTAATTTGTCAATGCACCTATCAATTCTTAAAGCTTTTAGTACAACATTATAAAGCTTCACTTTTGGTGAGATTACTCTTCAATTCTTTAGAAAACAAAAGGTTATGGTTTAAATATGTTATTATGGTGACTAAAACAAGTTATGGTTTAAATATGTTATTATTATGGTGGCTATTCACATTCTTAGCTCCCATGTTTCATTATGTTTCTTTTAACTTGTTAGCCTATATATAGTGGATTCTTGTGCTTGTATTAGATATATATACATACATACATACCAATGAATAACAACCTCTTTTAACGGATCATCATAGCTAACGTATGATTGCAAACTTTGGTCATAGCTATCACTCACATTTGGGACGCCACCTGATGAAGCCACAACACGTTGAACATAATGACCTATAAAAGAAGATCTTATAAAGGCGTGAAATATGAAATGAGAAGTTACCATGCGTTGTTGCATTTTATTTAATACTAACCTCCTCGATTTGTCGTTAACCCAATGGTGAGTTCGGTGGATTGGTTATGTTGTTGAAACGATGGGTCTAACATTCCTACGTGGTTAGTACGATTTTGTATGCTTAGGTCATTGAACCTTGGCGGACGTCATGGTCGACAGCGTTGTGGCGATGACGTAACGATGAGATCGACGTCATGAACATTTACTTTGTGCATCACGTCAAAGGATTTAAGAGTATTGTTTTGAGGAGTGAAGAGGAGGTAGATTATAAATAGTTAATACGGATTAACGTTGAAACCACATGAAATGCATAAAGAAAGTAGCGGTATAGGAAACCAAGAGCAATGTAAAAATTATATATTATCATAATTAACAATGCTTTATTATGTGAACATAATGTAATGTAATTAATTATGCATTATTATATGTACTTAATGTAGCTAAAAACCTTTTGCATCCCTAAGGATTGAAGAGTTAATAATTATGATTATTAATATAAAATTCAGATTTCTATAATAAATAAAGAGTCTAAATAAGTTAAAAAAAATAAAAGGTTATGGTTTAAATATGTTATTATTATTATGGTGACTACTCACGTTTTTAACTCTCATGTTTTGTTTTTCAAATTTCTTAATGTTATAATGTTGGGTTAAATGTAATCGGTTTGTTTACGGATCACGGATCAGCATCTTATCGGGTCACAAGGTCAGACAATCAACTTCATTCCGAGTCATCGGTGGATATATGTGATATCATCAAATATTTAACAGGACATGTGTATGGAAGAAGTATAAGTTGACCAATGTATGAGGTAGGGATTAGAGATGTCCGAAAGCTAATTCAATTGATGATCCGTTAAGAGGGGTTATTATTCATTAGTATGTATGTATGTATGTATGTATAACTAATACAAGCACATGACGCCATTATATATAGGGTAACAAAGTTAATGGAAACACTTTTCT
The DNA here is from genome assembly GCF_021521415.1 of Bidens hawaiensis. NCBI lineage: Eukaryota > Viridiplantae > Streptophyta > Magnoliopsida > Asterales > Asteraceae > Bidens > Bidens hawaiensis. The sequence goes on from NW_027506095.1 coordinate 51,045, forward strand.
AATTAGTTGTGGGTTTTAATAGTTACTAGGTTTTGTTTAAACTATGATGTTTCTTTAACATAATGGTTCTATTTGTTAGTTTAGTCCAAGTTTAAAAAGATTCAAACTTTATTTAGGTTTCTGAAGGATTTGTCGATTAAAAAAATTCAGAATCAAATTGGATGCATGCGTAGTTTTATTATGTGATAAACCTTACCCAAAACGAACATCAAACCGACCCAACTTTTTTATATTCGATTCCATGAAATTGGAACATATAAAAACAGTTCACCCTCATGAAAAAATTTCCGGATCTGTCACTGGGCATAAGTACAAAAATTGATTAAAAATAAAATATAAATACTCTAAAAATGTAGGAGAGTATGATTTTTGATACGAAACTATTAAATTTTATTGAAAAACTAATATTTGAAAATAAACAAAATCAGTGTAAGACAAATATAAAATTCTTAATTAAGATTTGGTCAAAGTAATTAGTTACTACAGGGCGCTTACCTAGTCAACGCTTAGATCCGGCTCTACCCAAACTTTTCAGGTTCACCCCAACATTCCCCACTTGTCTGACTGTTGCTGAGCAGTTTTTGGATATCAAACGGACCTCCCTAGAAGGTAATTTTAATGTGGCCGATTTCCCTACTTTTGCAATCAGTTTCGCTACAGCACCCGCTGCTCTAGCTAATTGTCCACCCTTTTCAAGTGTGATTTCTATGTTATGTATGGCCGTGCCCTTATTATTTATTATATATTTTAAACACGAGTACTACTGAAAATTCTAAGATTATTAAAAGGTTATATTAAAACATCTTCTTTGTAATAAATAAATAAAATAAAAACACAGTGATTTGAATATAAGAGAATACTTTTTCTTTTCAAAGTTTGTGTATTACTCCTTCCAATTCGTGAGTAGATTCTGTTTACTTTGTTTACCTTGAATTTAACAAAGTACATGTTACTTTCCATCAAAATGGATATTTTTGATACAATTACTTTTTAATTGATAATTATGATATTGTATCAAGTTTTTACGGGGACGTATGTGATTGTCTCTTAGAAAAATTACAAAATTATGTAAATGTTTACTTCAAGTACTTAATCTTTATAGGTGAAAGTTAATAATTCATCAATTTAAACTGATATTAATTAATAACCCATCAAGTTATATTAGTATTCACGAAATGAAACCCACCCTCCATCAACTCACTAACCAATACCCACTAATGTATCTATTCAATGACAGTTTTGGCTTCACAAACACCATCACTTGCCTCATTTCAAGTTACCTCCCATATTATTCCTAGCCACTCTTTGCAATCACCATTCCATCTACCAGTCTTCTAACAACAAGTATACGCATTGGTAATTCCAATCAATGTAATATATACAACACTTTCAGGACGTTAGAAACAAAAATCACATCTCCTGCACTTCACGAAGAAAACAGGTACACGTACCATTATTCGGGCCACCCTCTTCGATAATTTTTGGCAATATATGTGAATACCGAGTATGGTGGGTAAAATCTTAGTTTTGTGCAACAAATTTACATGGTATTTAATAAATCGTTCTCTATACACCAATAAATGAATTTGGTCCCAGCCAGTGGCGGATCCAGAAAAAATTTTCACAGGGGTCGGAAATTTTTTAGAGTCGCGTTGCCCCAGTTCACCAAACCATGTTGTCTTAACGAGTCCATATTGGCTTCAGAGTTTTGGCGTAGGTGTTCACTCATGAAACCATACCGCCAGCTGTCACTTGGCAGTCATTGTGCTGCCACAAAAGTAGAAGTCTTTACATAACACACGTGGGATGAAAACCCGGAAGGACTCGAGATTCAAACTGACAACGTTACACAAGACCTATATGTACATATATACACACGCGCTATCAAAAATAAAAATAAGACAAAAATATGACAAAAGGTATTAAATAAAAATCAACTAATTTGGACAAGTTTAAAAAAAATATAAAGCATTCATTACAAGTCTTTTTAATTTATGTTAAAATAAAAGGTTCACTTTGCAACATTTATGTGCTATTTTAAAAAGTCACATTAAAATGAAATAATGAGTTTGTAAAAGTACAAATGCAGTATACGTCCAATATAATATTAATTTTTTCATCATCTTCTTATCTTCTTAATAACTTCTTCCCGCTGCAACTCCAAAGTCCACATCTGCCGAAAAATTTTCTGGCAATAATTTATTTCGCGCATTCTATTCTTCTTTCTTAACCTTCTTTTAGTATCTTATATGGGTCGGTGTCAAAATTTTACAGAGGTCGGTTGATATTTTAACATATATATATAACAAACAAAGTAAAAAGTTCACATGGTACGGCCGACACTTGTACCGTGGCACTGGGTCTGCCCCTGGTTCTAACCATAACACCGATTACTACACAAATGTAACATGCTCTTCAACTACTACATACTTTTACATATCACGTTACTAAAACTACTTCACAACGTTCAGGGAAAAGGATGTCGTCGGTCCGAGTCCATGGAACATATGAACAAACCATTCTCTCATAAAATTAATGGTAAGTACAAAGCTTCAGTAGACCCCTTCATCTTAAATATGTAGATACACCATTTTAATTCACACATTTAACAATGTACCAATGAAAAAAGAAAACCCACGCCAAGAATGCCCTATGACAAACGCAAATTTCATACACCAGCAGCAATAGAAACACGAGTTCTACTCCAATAAAGGATTCAACATCAAAACATCCAGAATGACCAGACCTTGATACACCCACAATATATTTCACTACTCATACGATTTAACTAAATTTATATAGTTTGTTTTTATTAACAAAAATAACATGGTTTGTTTTCAGCAATAACGACACCCACTACAAACACAACTAAACTACGGTTAAAGATTGGATGTCTTATCATGTTGCTAAGAAACTTTGACCCATCAAACGGACTAGGCAAGGGAACAAGGCTAACATGCAAAGTGTTCAAGCGTAACATGATTAACGTTGAGATAGCTATCGGGGAACACCAAGGAAAAATAGTGTTTCTACCAAGGATCACACTCACCGTATCTAAAGACAATATGTCAGGCGTAAGGTTGATTTTAAATTATACCGTTCGTTAAGGTTATATTAATAAATGTCATGTCTTGCTATCTTACTAATTACATGTATTGTTATAATTCTATTTTATGTTTGTTACTTGTATTTTTAATATTTGCCTTATCAACCAAAACCTTAGGTGCAACTTTCGTAGAGGTTACATGTTAAAAAGCAGTTCACATATATTTTAAGAAGAAAAAATTGATACACCATGCATTTATCATAAATTTTCAAATATTCAAATCATGTACACAAATTTTATGAGTAGTCGTTCCTAATGGTGAATCGCTTTTTTCATTTCTTTTTGCTTATAAGCCGATGTGTTACGTGTATTTATTATTTACACATTGATTATGAATAACTTAGTTAATTTATATTGCAATTTTATTGTCAACTGCTACATTAGTTTAGCATATACATTAAACGTAAGGTTTTTGATTGCTTGTGCATGCACCTTTGTTTATCAATGCATGACAGCATGACCTAATTTTGTTGAATAAAAGTGATAATAATGACAAGTGGTCTGCACTATGATGTTTAATATGACAAACCCGCCACCCCCTTTTTTTGTTCTTTCTAACTATAAAATTATCTTACAATGTAGTGATTTTAACCATTCCATGCCAGTCATGTAACCTTATTGTTCTTGAAAGGTTTGTACAATGCAAATAACTTACACCACACTGTAAACCCGGGGACTACCAACAAACCATTTGCCACAATTAATTTCTCAGTTACTGGTTCAGCAGTTTACCCTACTAAACTACCCTCTTCGCTCGCATAATCCATTTGTCCTGAATGGTCCTCACACTTCTGCTATCATAATCACACATTTAAATCCAATTTGTAGTTACTGCATCGTTCATCTTACTTCAAGTTGCAATATGTTCTTCACTACACAATAAATTTGTCTTTGTCAGGATTTATATGCTTGCTATGGGTAACATCATAACCAAAGTTCCATTCTAGGTTCATTTCTCTTTAGTTGTTGTTTTATAATATGGATTTAATTTTATGTTAGTTACTACATCGTTCATCTTACTTCAAGTTACAATATGTTCTTCACTACACAATAAATTTGTCTATATCAGGATTTATATGCTTGCTATGGGTAACATCACAACCAAAGTTCCATTCTAGGTTCATTTCTCTTTATTTGTTGTTTCATAATATGGATTTAATTTTATATGAGGTTGTTTAAACTCGCCTTCATTCATGCCTTACACAATTGATAAGTATCAAACACATGTTTTTTTTTAATTATTTTCTGTTGAACTTAACCAATCAGGAGCTGATATATTATTTTCAGGGGATTCTCAAGCCGATTTAAATATTAGTTAATATGAGTTTAATAGCAGTTAATTTGTTAGATGGGTGCTAAAGGTGTGTTTACATATATGGTAACCGATTTGAGTGTAGGGTTGAATGGGTGTTAATTAATTTCTCAGTTACTGGTTCAGCAGTTTACCCTACTAAACTACCTTCTTCGCTCGCATAATCCATCTGTCCTAAACGGTCCTCACACTTCTGCTATCATAATCACACATTTAAATCCAGTTTGTAGTTACTAAATCGTTCATCTTACTTCAAGTTACTATATGTTCTTCACTACACAATAAATTTTTCTTTGTCAGGATTTATATGCTTTCTATGGGTAACATCACAACCAAAGTTCCATTCTTGGTTCATTCTTCTTTATTTGTTGTTTCATAATATGGATTTAGTTTTATATGAGGTTGTTTAAACTCGCCTTCATTCATGCCTTACACAATTGATAAGTATCAAACACATGTTTTTTTTAATTATTTTCTGTTGAACTTAACCAATCAGGAGCTGATATATTATTTTCAGGGGATTCTCAAGCCGATTTAAATATTAGTTAATATGAGTTTAATAGCAGTTAATTTGTTAGATGGGTGCTAAAGGTGTGTTTACATATATGGTAACCGATTTGAGTGTAGGGTTGAATGGGTGTTAATTAATTTCTCAGTTACTGGTTCAGCAGTTTACCCTACTAAACTACCTTCTTCGCTCGCATAATCCATCTGTCCTAAACGGTCCTCACACTTCTGCTATCATAATCACACATTTAAATCCAGTTTGTAGTTACTAAATCGTTCATCTTACTTCAAGTTACTATATGTTCTTCACTACACAATAAATTTTTCTTTGTCAGGATTTATATGCTTTCTATGGGTAATATCACAACCAAAGTTCCATTCTTGGTTCATTCTTCTTTATTTGTTGTTTCATAATATGGATTTAAGTTTATATGAGGTTGTTTAAACTCGCCTTCATTCATGCCTTACACAATTGATAAGTATCACACATATGTTTTTTTTAATTATTTCTGTTGAACTTAACCAATTAGTAACTGATATATTATTTTCAGGGGATTCTCAAGCCGATTTAAATATTACTTAATATGAGTTTAATAGCAGTTAATTTGTTAGATGGGTGCTAAAGGTGTGTTTACATATCTGGTAACCGATTTGAGTGTAATGTTCAATGGGTGTTAATTTGTGAGTTAATGGAATTGTCTTGCATATCTAATATGGTTTTATGACTATGTTAACGTCATATCGTTTTCTTAATTCCCATCATATTCCTACTTGTTAGTTTGTAATGCCTCAAATCAAAATCTTTTTGTTTCTTCAAGTTAAATACAAGTTACTTTATAACATCAACGATCCAATATATGTGCATGCGGCAGTATGCATATACGCAACCAATTCACGTATGCCCACCCATTTACCACCATACGTTATCTGACAACTTATTAGCTTTAGTTTAAGCTTTTTTTTTTCATTTATTGTGTAAATTTCAACTCTAACTACTCCCTAATTAACGCACATTCAATCCTTTATGTTGATTGAAATTCACGAAACCCAAAAACCTACTTTATTAACAAATTTATCACAAAACATGATATATATATATATATATATATATATATCCAATATATATGCATCTGCTAATATTTTAGTGCCCCCCCCCCCCCCCACTTAAAAAACACCCAACAAACCAATGCACATGTGGAACGCGAGCTCGCACTGATAATCCATTACACACCACACTAAATACTGCAAACCAATACAAGGAAATAACATGCACGAACCCGCAGCAACGCGCGAGCACTTTTGCTAGTTACATTATAATACATATAGGCGTCTTTTCATCTCCTTCTTTCTCTCTCTTAAGACGCCTGGAAATTAAATACTAATTAAGTCTCCGGCATAATCTCATCTATCTCCGGTGAATTAATGGGGCCCTGGCGTATTGAATGCCCATTATTTCCCTCGACGAATTGATGAAACTAAAACTCTTGCTTTCCTCCTGTCGATTGAACAAAATTTGAATCACCAATTAAATTGAAACTTATCATTGATGATGTGAATTGAAGATGAAGTTAGCAATATCTATTTACGCCGGCTTGGTTCTCATCTTCTCATATGTTTCAAGGTAATCAATCAATTTCAATGCCATCTGCTCGAACTGTTCTAAGCCTGAAATTCGATTAGGGCAACATAATTTTTGCTTGTTGAAGTTGAACTAACTCTCTTTTTAAGTTTTATCGTATGATGTTTGTTTGTGTTTTTGTATCTATGTACAGGTTTAAAGCCTCCCTACTAATCGAATTTATGCTAGCTACTTATTTTGGTGATGATGAGAAATTAGGCTTTCATGTTGACAATAAAGCTAGAGACACATGGCTTAAATATTTGCTATCTGCACGAGTTTTGTCTTTGGTTGTAAAGTAAGTTTTTCAGTAGCTCTTATTGTTTCAAACACAACATTATATTAATTTGTTTAATATTTTGTTAGAACAACTGATGGTCATGAAGCTGCTGAGTTGGTAATAGATAATGATGACCCTGCATTGATTGAGATATGGAAGAATGTGTTTAATCAGGTAAAAAGCTTTTATCTTTGATGCATAAAATTTTTTTAACTTGACAGTTTAACACGTATGCTGATGGTTCCTTAGAACATTTTGCCCGCCAAAGTCCAAACACGTACCGTAATGGGCTTTAAAAGACTGGACATCAATTAAGCAGAACAGGTAATAACCGATATTGTAATATAAGCATCATTAAAGTGAATTTGTATATTACATTTATTTTATTTCATATGCATTTCTTTGACTATCATGTAAGCAATTGTGCTAGACCATATTCATGAAAAGTGGGCCGAGATGATGAAGATGGAATCGGCATTGCGTACCGATTTATTGTTGACCACATCAAAACTCTTTAATTTGACACTGTAGATGGCTCTCATCCTGGTTGGCACAAAACCTTTAATTGTACCAATTTAAATTAACAATCTCAAAAACCCATTATTTTGTGACTAATACTTTTGTTTTAAAGGAAATGAAGGGCATAGGTATGTTTTGAGGTGCATTATTCGTTGTGATGTACGTTATAGAACAAAAGTACTGAAGCACAAGGAATTTTTCAATGGGTATATGTCACATTAATAGTATATTGTATATTGTAAAATTTGTATTTTGTAATATTTTTTTGCCATGATGGAATTAGGTTGGTAAAAGCTGTGGTGGATGCAATGGGCAATGTTTTTCCCGAACTAAAAGAATGAGGGGCACACATTAAAGAGATTATAGCTGAAGAGGAAGCAAGTTTTGGAAGAAATTTACTTCATGTAATCTTTATTTTAAACTGAGAAATATTGAAAATGGTGGTGCTTTAATCAACTTCAATTCTTATTTGTGTATAAAATAAAAGTGTGGGGAATCGAGAAGTATAAGAAGAAGACGGCTCAAGATGTTTAAGGAAAATTTAGTGGACAAGTTTTATTTTCATTTTATGTTCAATTATATTGTTGTTTTCATCATCTAAAAACAAATCTCAGGCTTGCATGATGCATTTGTTTTGTGGGATACTTATGGATTCCCATTAGATCTGACTCAGGTGGGTGAAAACTTCATTCAAATAATTTATTTTCTACAAATTTTATTGTGTTAATCTATACTTTTCTTATTCTAGTTGGCAGAAGAAAGAAGGTTGGTAGTTAATGTTGAAGAGATAGTTTCAAATTCACATGGGATAATGTATATAAACAAGCGTGTTATGTTCGTTTGTTTTCGTTTCCCAGCTCAGCACTACTCTAATGCTTACATTTTGAGTAATTTCACAACCACAAAAGTGTGATAAAATCCATTTACACAGGCTCTGAGTATGTGGACCGTCCTGATGCTGACGATGGTTTCGGCATAATTCTTGAAAGCATAAGTTATTTTTGCTGAACAAGGTTGTCAGGTTAGTGTTGGGGGAATATGCTACGAAATCGTTGCACAATATTATTAGCTTAACAGCTGTAAATGATTTTTCTTAGATTGGAGATATTGATACCGGACGAATTGGAGGCAAATTTGGAACATTTGAAGTGGTTAACGTTCAAATTTATGGTGGTTTTGTTATTCATCTTGCTAAAATTAGTGGTCAGTCGGCCTGATTCCATGTGGGTGATCAAATTGCCAAGTAGGCTGCTGAATATGATTACAAATTACTTGTGTTGACCATTCACATGATTCCTTTGACCGTCATTTTTTTCGGAATCTTGCTTAGGTGTACTAAGAAAGGCATCAAGAAGTCACTCGTAATCATACATGCACGCTCATGTTGAATTTTGCTCTGCATGTAATCCAAAGCCGGCACTTTTATAAAGCTTACCGTCACATTAACTAATCGGTTTAAAATTTCTAACAGTACAATATATTTGTAGGAAGTACTCGTGACTCACGTTGACCAAAAAGGAACAAATGTTTGTCCAAAAAATCGGTTTGAAATTTCTAACAGTACAATATATTCGTAGGAAGTACTCGTGACTCATGTTGACCAAAAAGGATCCAATGTTTGTCCAAAAAAACTAAGGTTTGGCGTCTAGCACCGGAAGCTCAATAAGCTCGAAGACCTTTCAAGAATCGAATCAATTGTGAATGAACAAAATTAAATCTGAGCTGCAGGTTTTTGCAAATGAGGCAAGCCTTGCAGATGCAAAACAATTAAACGGTTTGCGTTTAGTTTTCGGTGAAGTAAGCGGTTTGAAATAAGTTCTGATTTTTAACTTTTTATTCATGCAAAATATATTAAAATTTCATTTTGAGTACATGTGTTTCTCCAGTTAGGATTGTTGCTATTGGTCGAAAAGTGGACTTGTTGCTATTGGACCACCGTTTGGAAGTAAGTTTTACATCAATCGACTCATATTCTCATTCCGATCAAAAGCCCTAAAATATCAGTTTGAAATTTGGTAAAAAACATAACGTCGTTAAGTTTTTTTTAACGAAGGTCCAATGAAAATAAATAGTGTGAAAGTTGGGACCAGTGACAGCTACTTTCAAAGTTGGGATTATTATCAGCCAACTGCATTAAGTTGGGATTATTAAAATCCAATTTTCCAAAAACTTATAACCTTGCTGTACTAAGAAGTGTAACAAAGTGTTTTAACAACCTAGTATAAGAGTGTGTTATGTGACTTCCCAAGTATAGTCCGAGAGTGAGTCTTCAATATGAAGACGTGTGAAAACATCTTCGAAGATGTGACCTTCCGAGTGTGATCATGACCACTAGGAAATTGCACATATAATACTGTTGTATTACCAATTGTAGTATATTTGAATACATGATCTTAGACTACGATCATGTTAGGAAAATGTGATGTATCATGCCTGATTGGACATGTTTGCCTAACATTTATTTTTGCTATGTCAATGTTATTTGAATGCATGCAAGTTTTACTGCTACTCAGGGGCGTAGCCACTAACACCCCAGGGGTAGGCATGTTCAAAACGGTTTGGGACTAGGAACCGGAACCGGTTCCTAACCGGTTCCTATATTCAAAACCCCCTTTTAAACCGGTTCCAGGCTCGAACCGGTTAGGGAACCGAACAGGTTCTCCCACCCTCGGACCCCTAACCTATCTAACCGGTTCTTACCGGTTTCTAACCCGGTTCCTGTACCGTAACCGGTTCCAACCGGTTACAGTGTAAAAAAAAAAAATTTTTTTCGTTTTTCGTTTGCGATTTGGATTCTAAACTACGATTCGTATTTGTATAACATGAAAAATAAAAAAAACAATTAACATAAAAATAAACAATTAACTGATGAAGAAAAGACAACTACTGAAGATGTTTGCCACTGAAGACAACTACTGAAGGTTGCCACTGAAGACAACTACTGAAGGTTGCCACTGATGACAAGTTGACAACTACTGAAGGTTGCCGCTGATGATAACTACTGAAGGTTGCCACTGATGACAACTACTGAAGGTTGCCACTGATGACAACTACTGAAGGTTGCCACTGATCACAACTACTGAAGACTGCCACTGATGAGGAATACTCATCAGTGGGAAAGCTGCCACTGATGAGGAATACTCATCAGTGGGAACAGTCATCAGTTGAATCAGTGGGAAAGCTGCCACTGATGACAACTACTGAAGGTTGCCACTGATGAGGAATACTCATCAGTGGGAACATTCATCAGTTGCGACTTCTTCCTCGGAATTACTTGTAGAAATGCCTTCTTGTTCGTCGTGCACTCGAACATCAAGTGGTGTTTCATCTTCGAAAGTGGTTACGTGTTGAATACGATCGATTGAGTCCAAGTGATCCTTTAAGCAAATGCACATCTCCACCGACTCTGAATTTAGTCTTGTTCTTCTCACCGATATTACCCTGCCACTAAGAGAAAAAGCGGATTCCGAAACTACCGTAGAAGCTTGGACGGTTAGTAAATCACGGGCCATGGTGGCAAGAATCGGAAACTCGGTTTCCTTTACCTTCCACCAAGCCAAAATATCAAAAGTGTCATATTCCTCTTCGGATAAACCGGTAGAGTAATCATTTGAACTATACCTTCCTAGTTCGCTTGAAGGGGTGTTACCCCTTTGTTTTTTAGCCGTTACGTAGCGAACGGTGTTCATAAGGCTAATCATGGGATCTCGTACTCTAGTAGCACTTGAACTTGATGAAGACCCCCCCGGCATAGGCATGTGTATGTTTGACCCATATTTATTTAAATAAAAGTCATACATAAATTTAAAATTCAAGTTAAAATCATTTTTTGCCTCTGTTGAAAAGTTTGTGTCAACTTCATGCATATCTAAGGCTGAAAAAATTTCGTCTATCACACATTCAACCTCCGTAACATTTAACATTGGGTTTAAAGCGGCGGCGCAAGTAAAAACCGGTGGCAATTTAAGAAAGTATTTTTTTAATTTAAACTTCATTGGTAATATTATGTTTGAAAACATTGGACTTTTATTTTCAAATTCTTTAAGATTGTTAACGATTAAAAATAACTCCGAAAGAACCAAGGGACTTGTCGGATAATACGTTCCCGATAGTTTCGTAGTTGATGTTTTAAAAACTTCAAGAAAAGTCGATAAGTCATTGATAATTTCCCATTTCTCATTTGAAAAGGGGATTGCCAAATCATTCTCGGCAAGACTAGAATGAAACATTTGTAAAGTTTCTCTTTGTTTCAAAGCACTTTGAAACATTATGCAAGTGGAATTCCATCGATGAGGTACATCCCAATTAGCTCCCAAAGCTTTTCTTCCCGTATCTTTACAAAATTTTCTATATTCCATTTGTCTTTTTTTTACTTTTCTTAAAAACTTCATGTATCATTAGTCTAAAAACGTTTACAACCGATGTAACCTCATCCGAAGCAAGTCCGTCTTGCACGATTAAATTAATGATATGTGCAACACACCTTGAGTGAAAAAATACACCATTGCAAATCGGCGTATATTTTAATTTTAATTTATCAACCGCCGATGTATTATTCGACGCGTTATCAAATGCCATTGAAAATATTTTATTTTCTAGTTTATAAGTTTTTATAACATAATCTAAAATTTCAAACAAATTATCTCCCGTATGTGGATACTCAAAGAGTTCGAAAGCAATGGTGCGTTTCATCATTTCCCACGATGACGGGTCTACCCAATGAGCGGTGACACAAAGATAAGATTCGGGTAGACCATGTGGAGCCGACCAAACATCACTTGTTAAGTTTATTCCCGTATTTATATTTTCAAAATATGCAATTAGTACCTCTTTGGCCTTCTTCCACAATTTTAAACAATAACGTTTAAGAGTATGACGACTTACGTGAGTGTATTGTGGTTGAAGCGTATCTCGAATCATGGCGGTTAAGCGAGGGTTGTCGAAGTGGCTAAACGGCAAAGCTTCTTGAATCACAAACTTCGCCATACGATCTTGAACTCGATCAATTTGGTATGTAAATATTCCGCCTTTACTATCCATTTGCGTTTGTTGCGAATCGACGTTCTTTTTCAACGCCTTGCAATACGGTTTTTCGATGTGTTTCTTCAAATTTGAATTCGAAAGTGGGTTTAAATAAATCCCACAAAACTTGCACCGAGCCTTCAATGAATGGTCACTCAATTCAACCAAATCCCAATTGCACCAAATCTCTTGATTACGATTATGAGGTACAATACGAACGAAACTTGGTTCGGCGTTGGAACCTTGACCAACCGATGATTGTGAGGCAGCCATAACAACAAATATGAATATAGAAGAAGAAAAAATAAGAGATTAGAGAACTCAAAACGTTATAATAGCGTTTTTTTGTATTTTTTTGCGTTCGGGTTTGCGTTTTGAGTGTTGTGATGAACCCATGACACCAAATACATATTTATACTAGTAGTGGGGTGCTTGGGGGAGCCAAAAAACGGCTATTTTTGACCCCAACGGTCAAAAAACGGCCAAAAAAACGATTTCCAACGGCTATATTCGATCCAACGGCTAGAACCGGTTAGGAACCGGTTCCGGATGGTTCGGTTCCAGAACCGGTTCCGGTTCGGTTCCGGTTCCTACCCGCCCCCACTCAGAAATGCAAGAACCGGTCACGGATCATCGGGTTGAATCAGATAGGGTCCGGTTCCTACAAAAAACGGGTAGGAACCGGTTCGGGTCCGGTTCGAGTCCACCAGTTCGGTTCCAGGAACCGGTTTCGTTGAACATCTCTACCCAGGGGTGTCCCCTATCCCTGTGAAATTTTTTTTAGTGTTAATATGCCAAAAAATTCCCGACCGACCCTCTAAAATTTTGACACCGACTCCTGTGAAACTTTGAAGCCGTACCCTATATAATTTCGAGACGACCCCATGAGATTTTGAGACTAACCCTAACAAAAAATACAATGACAATTTTATAAATATAATTATATAAACGTTATATAAACAATTTTTTCTATTAAATTTGAATTTAATATTAACAAGTCCATTAGTCCAATATCCAATCCAATTTTTAAGTCCAAAACCCAATTCAAACCCTACTCAATTTTTAGTCCAAAACCCAAAATCCCATTCTATCTTCTAAAATTTATTTTTTTTACCGCCTTTACTGTCTCACTTCGTCCTTTCGATGGATGATGACTACATTAACATACTAACACCAAGAAAAAAAACAAACATGAAAAATCGCCAATATTATAAGTATGATTGCTTCAATGCAGTTCTAGGTTTGCAAATCCAAGAGTTTGGGGATCGTTTTTAACGAGGTAATATCCGACTTACTTGTTTCATTGAGTTGTTTGACTCCTTGTGATAATTTTCGGGCATTTTCTATTCCAAAGATATTACGATTAGTCGAGTTGTACCCATATGATTTTGATGAAAGTGATAAAAGAAGACTCACGGTTGAACTCGCGACATACATCGATAATTTGAAAGGAGATAAACGATTTAAAAACTTGAATGGTTTAGCAAGTCTTGTTCAATTGATGGTTTAAACAAAGAAACACCATTCCTTTGCATTGGTGTATCGTTTATTAAAGTTGGCTCTCGTATTACCCGTCGCAATCGCAATCGTTGAAAGATCATTTTCGGCGATGAAGTATGTGAAGTCCGATTTGCGTAATCGAATGGGTTATGAAAATTTAAGCCATAACTGTATTTGTTAAATTGAGAAAGACTTGCTTGTCAATGTTAAAGTAGATGATGTAATGATTAGATTTCAAAAAATGAAAACTCGTAGAGAACAACTTTAATATATTTGTTTTCTAATATTTTGTTTGGTAATCTTTGTTTTATATATGACCCGACAGTTGTATTAGTGCCGACCATAAAAATTCCCGATCCATGTGAGAAAATTTTCTGGATCCGCCACTGCTGCTACTGCCATGTGTTAAGTTTCAAACAGTATCGGGGCTGATAAATTTAATTGGATTTGTTTGAAACATTTTATACCTAAATACTTTTATAAAACAGTTGTGTTACATAAGAATAAAAATGAATATGTATGTATGTATGTATAATATCCTTTTAATACATATTTATTTTACCTAAGAACTAAAGGTGAATTTATAGGAACTTTATCAGAATTTCACTAGACTTAATGCTATAGATTACATTGGTTATTATAAAAAATTGATGCATATCAAATATAAAAAACGATATGCCGATTATTGTTTAAAAATTTATTGAGCTGGATTATTATTATTTCTACGATTACTACTGACAACAAAAATTATTAACTAAATAGGAAAGTCCTCACTAGCAAGTTACTAGAGAGTGGTGCAAAATTAAAAGTAGATGGAATTCGAAATAAACAGAAAGATTACATCAATTGAACCCGTCTTCTGTCTCTTCTCAAATTATTCAATGAAGTTTTGCCCTAGTTTTAATCTGTATGGACAAACACGCCTTGATCTCAACTACAATATTATCCAACTTCGGGCTAACATTGTTAAATGCCTTTTCATTTATGGATTTCCATAAGATCCGTAAAAACACCGTACAGTGTCGGCTCAAGGGGAGGGCGACGGCCGAAGGGCCGGTCTTTCATGGGGCCTAAGGTTTTTTATTTAAATTTATATATATGCACATATATAAATTTTATTTTTTTTTTGCTAAAACCAAATTTTAGGTTCCTCTAAAAAGTTAAACCCAAGACTTTGATTAAATTAAGTCTGTTGAATGATTTAGACCAATGGTAAATTTTGACACTTTACTACATCCGTACGTTGTACGCTCACAGAACCGTCGGACCAGAGATGCTCGCAAAAGCCAGATTGTATCCGACTGATTATCCGATTCTAATGCTCCGATTGACCGACTTCGACATACTAAGTGACCGACCTCAAGTAACTAAATAACTCTGACGATTTTTGTTTGATTTATTATGATCACAATTATCTAAATTATCTATAAGTTATTAAGTTTGCATTTTCGAGCTTGTCTTTTTTACATATCCCAAACCTTAATTTTTTTTTATTCTGTTATTCTTGGAGGTCGGCTGACACCATACTTATCGCTTGCATGAACATGTTACAAATATTATAAACGATTTATTTTAAAGACTTGATTAAATTAGAATTAACTAAAATGCCGGTTTAAAATAAAATAAAATAGAATGCCCTTTAATGTGCTTTAACCGAGTCGAAATGGTATGATTGCTAGCACGGAAATTCATGGATCGGGTCACCTTCATTCCTGACCGCACAAAGCACGGAGTAGACACCTTTTGTACACACCAAAAAGCTGATCATTCGCATCACGAAATTCATTTTTTTATTTGTTTAGGAGAAAAACGAAATTCATTTTTTAATAAGTATCATATATAATACGAGTACGATTTACTTTTTGATATTTATTTTCCAAAACTTATAAAACAGAAAATTTGAAACAGTTGGCCATTGTATTTGGTATATGAGAATTGATTACATGCGAATTAATGTTTGCTTTCTTGTTTAAAAAAAGAGCAAAATACCCAAAAGGGTGTCAAATAAAGAAGTATAACATAGCTTTAGGTAAGCTAGTCTTTGGGTTACATTTGGATTAAAAATAAATCAAAGTTTAGGCTCTTATCTTGAATTGATTGGGATAATTTTGTTTCTGTTTGGCCTCTAGCTTGTTGCTAGCTTATGGCGTTGTTTAATGAAAGTCACTGTTCGAAAACAAAAGGGTAAACAACCGAAATCTAATTGCTTCGTCAAAATGAACATCAAATGAGGAATTGCAACTCAAATTTAGATAAGACAGTGGAACTCTATTTATCATGTCAAAAAGAAATTCTAGTATCATGCATGATGTGTTCATCACTTATTCTTATTTATGGCATATATATGTTAGATAATATTTTATCATTCTTTAAATAATGTTAATCAATTTGTGACATGCTCGACTACCTATGTTATGTAAATTACTAGTGCCTTTCGGAAAACAAAAATATAACTAAGCTATCGGTTTCATTTTAACCCAAATATACATTGTTATGAAGCATATAAACGCAACATTAAAGCTATGATACATCTTTAACCCAATTAAAGAAATTCATTTAAGTTATATATAACATACACATAGAAGTTATGAAGCAACATAGACTTTTTAGCTATGACACATACACATACACATACACATACACATACGCATACACACATATGTATGTTTGAAGCGAGTTGATTGTTAGTTATATAGTAAGTATATATGGATAAATGATCTTTTAAGCTCGTATATGCATCGTTATGAAGCAAGCAAAGTAGTTTACACTTTACACCTGACAAATCTTTTACAAGCAATCGATAATTACAATAATTTTATAAAATAACTATTAAACAAGTGAATATGATATATTATATTTATATAATATTGAAAATATTTTGACCAAACCTATAACAACATTAGTTTTGAAATTCGTATTTAAAAGGTTATATAGTTAAATAATAATTACAATTAATAGATAGTGTGACCATATGAAAATATATTTGGGGAAATCCATAAAAAAGCAGAAGCCTATCTCTTCTCTTTTCTTTTCTTTTCTTTTATCTTTTCAAAAACACATTCAAACGTTACATGTTTTCGAAAATGTTAAATCATGTTTTTTGGTTACGTTACATATGCTTTAATCTTATAACCCATTTCAAAATAATAATTAGGATGAAGAAGAAATGTGATTCATGTCTACTTATCATCTTTGGTAATGTAATTATGGCAGGTGAAAAATAAGTGTTCACAAAAAAAACTGAAAATAAAGGTAAAAGTAAAAAACAAAATCTAAGTATTCATTAAAAAAACTGAAAATAAAGATATGAATCACATGATGAATTCATTGATTTCTCTCTCTTCAATCACACTTCTATATAAACCCATGTTTCCCCCACCATTTCTTTCCACCCTCAAAACTCCAATATTCATCACCATCTTCCTCTCCTAATTTTCTTCACTTTCTTCTAGTGTTTGCATCAATGGCTACTGCTCAGGTATCTTTCTCTTTTTAGTTAAACATCATACATTAATTCCAGTGTTACATATGATAAAAATGCCAAAGGAAACCTTAAGGCAACTCGTAGCAGGGCCGTCTCATATGACTCAAGAGGCCTAGACGAATAGAAAAGTTAATCTCCTTATTCAAAATTTAATGGTCGTATCTAAATCAAAGTTTAATGGGATTTAACAAACAAATAGGCTTTTTGAAATTAGTTATGGTATGCTATATGAAAAATATTATATAAGCAAATTACATATACATAGCAATTTTAGGCCTTGAGGATGGGCCTTGGGCGGTCGTCCACTTTGGCCCTCCCCAGGGACCCTGGCTCGTAGTAAGCCAAGTTTTCTTGTAATAGTTCTCATGGTTAAAAATGTGTAAAAGAAAATAATGTTTCAAAAAGGATCATTTGTCTTGAACATATTACATATGTGCATATATGGTATCAATTATTTTTCCACTCGTGTTTTTATAACTGATTTAAAATTTGATCATTTCTAACGCGGTCGATAACTTGTTACACGACAAGAAATCAAGAATATATAATCTTCAGTCTATCGAGATATGGTCACTAATTAAAATTATCTTAAATTATGCAGGTTGTATTAGCAACACCTGCATTGCATGATGAGAAAGTAGAGGATCAACCGATCAAGGAAACCGGAGATAATCAAGAAACAACAGTAACTGAAACAAAACCACAAGAAGAACCTGTTGCTGCACCTCAACCAGAAGTTGTTACTCCTGAACCGGAAGTTGCTGCTGACCCTGAACCCGAAGCCAAACCAAAAGTCGAGCCTGAAGCAGAACTTGAAGCCCTTGCAGCCGAGGTTAAAACCAAAGTGGTTGTGAAAGATGAAGAAGAGGAAGGTAAGGATATCCCTGTGGATCAGCCAGCAAAGGTGGCGCCTGAGCCTAGTGTGGAGGAAGAGGCTAAGGAACCAGAAGTTGAACCGGTTGAAACCGAACCGATAACCGAGTCAACCGAGGTGACAAAGGTTGAAGTTGAAGCTGAACCAGAAGTGGAGGGTGAGAAGAAGGAAGAAGGTGTTGCAGCTGAGTAGATCACATGAAGTGTTGGTGCATGCTTCTTGTTGATTTGGTTATTTTATTTTATTTTAGTTTGAATTAAGTTTGTGAAATTCCAGCTGGGACAGTTATTGTAGTTAAAAGGCAGGCTTGGCCACGTGGCAAGCATGGGTTGGGTAGAAACTAGTGTTTTATCTAAGGGAACATATGCTGGTCAGGGTTTGCTGGTAATAAACTCCCAGGCTGGATTAGTTTGATTTTCATGAATAAAGTGTGTATGTTGATGTTATAATTATAAAGGTGGCTTATTTGTTTGCAATCATGATTTTTTTTCAATCGACCTACAAGAGCTGACACTTGAAGGCACCCTAAATAATTGCAATACCGAAAATATGTAACGCCAACAAAAAACCAAACCTGGGAACACAACTAAGACCGTCCACAATGATATGGTCATGGGCGCCTTTAAATATGTTACATCATCTATTCATATACCACATTATATCATTTTAAATCTTTAAAGACCTTTATTTCATCTTCATCCATACAAATATTCTTACAATACTTAGTTTTCACGTCATCATCACTTACACACTACACACAACATTTAAAATAAGAATTTTTTATATAATTTGGGAGCAACAAAAACAAAGACCCTTGTCAAAAGAATGCAAGTTATGGATGCATTAGAGATAGCCTAAAACATTCTTTGGAGATCAAACTTATGTCAATCTTCCCAACTATAAGAGCGAATACCCACACGGTTTTCAATCCAAAAAACCCCCCAAAACTTTTACCTCCACCAATTTAGTCAAATAGATTGGTCTACAATCGAAAGCCAACTCGTTTCGAACCTTCAAAAGACACCAAAACGATGTAAGAATAATGGTTGAGCCGTTTTAGCCTTCCTTTTAATTACAAAAAAGAAAAAAAATAATCATATCCTTTTGATTTAGTATTTAATTTTTATAACACCTTAAATGTCTCCTGTTTTTGGCAAATCTTTTTAACACTAACCGTTTTTTAGATTGACAGAGAAAAAGGGAATGGGTGATTTGGGTTCTTTATTTTGTTTTTTTTTAATGAAAATTAAACAATCATTTGAAATATGATGTCATTTTTAACGTTTCTTGCCATTAATAAAGATATTAACTTATGACAACGTATTTCATCATTTATAGTGATTAACACATGAATTGTACTTAAAATATGAGTTAGGCCATGGGACATACTCTAACCCATCTTAATTTTACATAAGCTCCACACACTACCACAAAACTGGCTATTTTCCGACAGCGTTTTTCGTAGGAAAATTGTCGGAAACAACCTATAGCGACAAATTTCAAACAAAAAGGTGTTGTCGAAAAAACCCTTGTAGGAAAAACTTATCCAGACAACATTCCTACAAAACTTCCAACAAATTAGCCACACAAATAAATCGTCTCTACCTTCCGACAAAGTTCCCACAAAAATTATTTTTTGTTTTTCTTTGCATTATCTACAATTTTCCCACAAAATTGTGTTTCATTATTATTTTATATTTGTTAATAAAAATAATAATAACATTGCTAATTATTTCATTAATCCAAAATACAACTAATTAAATTTTATATTTCCGACAATTTTCCTACAACAAAATTTTGTTTCTACCGACGATTTTTCGACAAAAACAAATTAGCTTTCACACACAATATTCCGACAAACACTAAAATAAATTATTGATTTTTTTTTTCACCTACCAAAATACAGAATTTGAAAAAGCCCATTGTGTCTACCAAACAAATACATACAAACCCATTAAACCTTTCGATTACAAACACGTGTTCGGTTACAAAATGACCACAATATTTAACGCATGCCCTTCACACAAAAACATATAACACATGCGATACGGTTCACAAACTAATTCTAGACAACACATGTTCTAGATAATACATGGTATAATATATAACATACTAAGATTACTTATCGGCCAACTTTTTCATGATTTCTTCAAATTGTTTTGTAATTGTTGCTCCCTTTACTCTCGTTGAACCCGCTCTCTTTCACGATCTTGTTCTTTCACGATCTCCCCAATCCCCATCCTGCTTGGATTTATTTCTCAAAATTTTCATATTCAACCAGAATCGACACTTAAGCGCGTTGATAAATCCATCATATATATATTCGTCCGTTCATGGATCCATAACCAAACACTTCAGATAGATAAAAGAAAACATAACCAATTAGTTTCGGATATAAAAAATCCATAACCAGTTGGTTACCGTTAATTGATTATTGGTAGTTAATTCAGTTTGGCTCGGTCGCTTAACCATCAAACTAAAAACTTTTGTACTAGCTAGGTGTGTTCACGATCCGGTTTTGACGGGTTTTGGGTCACCCCCAAAACCAAACCATTAGTAACGGTTTTTGATCATTCAAAAACGAATCATTGAAATTTGAAAGTGAACCAAACCGAACCATTACTAACGGTTTGGTTTCACCGTTTGAACTTTTTAAACTTAAAACAAGCTGTAAACATGTGAATAAGTATTGTTGTGTTATTTTGCTTTACCAATTTTACGCGCAGAAAAAACCGCAAACCAAACTGTTAGCTACGATTTGAAATTTTTTATACCGACTGACCGAAAACTAGAATTAAAAACCGTTTATGAAACCAAACCGATGACCGGTTTGGACAATTTCACGATTTTAAACCAAACTGTGAACACCCTCCACTATTACCCAGCTCATTTCACTAGAAAGAAAAAAAATTGTGATTTATGAACTTTTTAAATCTTGCAAGACCTGGATATAAGTAGGTGATGGTCTGTTAGTTTTTTCTTTTTGTCAAAACACCCCACGGCCTACACCTAATTAGGGCAAAACAAAATCAAACTTACAAATCAAATTGGAGCTGAGTAAGGCAAACTAGCAGTTCTTGAGCCATTTTCAAAGCCTACACAGACTATCAATTCTAGTTCAAAGTCTGCACAAATTACCAATTAAGAAGATAAGATAAATTACCAGTTCTTTCGAAGGGTGAAACAGAGAGAGATAAAGGTTGAGGCTACATAACTCCGGCGGTGTGGAGAGAACCAGTGGGAGTAGATTTGGGTTTGGAGCTAAGTAGATAGAAGAGAATGAGAGGGAAAATGTGTTTTTTTAACTATAAAGGGAAAATGTGTTAGTGGCGGGAAATGATGTGGTTTTCAACTTTGGGTTTTCTAGTTTTATTTTTTTTTTCTTTTAGATAAATTATTAAGTATTATAAAAGTTTATAAAAATGATAAGCTTATGTTTTATAAAAATGGCACGTCGTTTTAGATAGAAGAAGCTCATATGCATATTAATAATTTAGAAACGGTTCGTACCTGTCGGTTAAATTAATTATTTAAATGACAATTTAGACCCTTGACGTGCCTAACCCACCCGATTATTTTTATTCCACCCCATTAAAAAACCCAATAAAAACATGGGAATTATTAAATTTTATGATTTTATAATAATGTTAAAAACAATGATAAACAAAAAAGTTATATTTTAGGTCTACCAACCATCGCTCATGGTTATCGCCATCGTTGCCCACCACCGCCACCCATCACCAGCAACCACCATTACCTCCTGCCGCCCACCACCCGCCATTGCAACCACCTCCCACCACCGTCTTCGCCTCTCACCACAACCACTGTTGTCGCACATCACCACCAACCATCACATGCGCGCGTCGCCACCATCTCCAAGCGTACACCATCACCACCCGCCATTATTGCCTACCGCCCACCACCGACACCACCACTATCGTCATCGGCCTCCCACCACCGCCGCAACTGCCACTCACCACCACCTTCCACACACTTCCACCAACCATCGCTCATGGTTATCGCCATCGTTCCCACCACCGCCACCCACCATTACTTCCAGCTGCCCACCACATGCCATTGCAACCACCACCACCGTCATCGCCTCTCACCACAACCACCGTTGCCACCCATCCACCAACCATCACTTGCCCCCCGTCGCCACCATCGCCTAGCGTACACCGTTACCACCACCAACCGCCACTACTATATCCCAGCCATCGCCGCAACGGCCACTCACCACCACCACCGCCTATCCACACACTTCCACCAACCATCGCTCCTGGCTATCGCCATCGTTCCCACCACCGCCACCCACCATTACTTCTTGCCGCCCACCACCTGCCATTGCAACCACCACCACCACCACCCACCATTACTTCCTGCTGCCCACCACCGTCATCGCCTCTCACCACAACCACCGTTGCCACCCATCACCACCAACCATCACTTGCCCCTACTCACCACCACCACCGCCTATCCACACACTTCCACCAACCATCGCTCCTGGCTATCGCCATCGTTCCCACCACCGCCACCCACCATTACTTCCTGCCGCCCACCACCTGCCAGTAGAGATGGCCAAAAAAACCGGTTGGGGAACCGGTTTACCGGTTTAAACCGGAAACCGGTTTTTACGAAAACCGGTTTTTTAAAAACCGGTTTGACCGGTTTACAAACCGCCGGTTCGTCTTTCGGTTACAAGTTCTAGATCCAAAACCGGTTAACGAACCGGTTAATGGAAAAACCGGTTTTTTTATTAACCGGTTATGGAAAAACCGGTTAACCGGTTTATAAAAAAACCGGTTTTTGACCGTTGTGGAAAAACCGGTTTCTGGCAGGGTTATATCGATTAGGAGGACTCAACTCACTGCACCAGCTATAGAGATGTCGATTTGCTACAAGGATTACTTGGACTCTTTAGATAGGGCACAATATCAACGCTCACTCGAGGGGGAAATGGAGTATGAAGCGGGCTTGTATGAAGACGAGGTCAATGAAGGACACACTCAACCAATGACCGATGAAGAAGCCGCGTACGACGATTACCTAAGAAATAGCTCGGGATCGGGTAGCGAAGAAAATTAGTTAAAGAAACAGCAAACATGGAGGCAAATCATGAGTAAGAAACAGCAAGTTGTTCATGTAATCGTGTCTAAGCATTCTTTTTCCTAATATGTGCTCTTATTTACTTGTTGATTTGGATTTTTCTAATTTAGTTAAAGAAACAGCAAACATGGAGGCAAATCATGAACAAACTGCGATTGGGAACAACAGGAGCATCTGCTAGTTCACGATTTAATGTTTGTATTTTTGAGTTAAATCATGAACAACAGTTCTTGGCAGAGATTTCTTCAGTGTTAATGATTTAATGTTTGTATTTTTGAGTTACGAATATGCGATAACGATTTAATGTTTGTATTTTTAATGTAAAAACTATAAATGAAAGTTATGTGTTTTTAATCTTTGGTTTGTTTATACTGTGAAAAAATAATGGTCTTCATTTAGTACAAAATATAAAAAACAAATATTCGTATTTGAAACCGCGAAATTTAAAAAAAAAAAAAAAAACCGGTTAACCTAAAAACCGGTTATTAAAAAACCGGTTAATAAAAAAACCGGTTTATTAACCGGTTCCAACCGGTTTCTAAACCGGTCCTAACCGGTTAGACCGGTTAGGGTTTTGACAGAAAAAAACCGGTTATTAACCGAACCGGTTTTTTTCCGGGCCAAAAAAAACCGGTCCGGTTAATAACCGAACCGGTTTTTTTAAAAAAACCGGTTTGTGCACCTCTACCTGCCATTGCAACCACCACCACCGCCACCCACCATTACTTCCTGCCGCCCACCACCTGCCATTGCAACCACCACCACCGCCACCCACCATTACTTCCTGCCTCCCACCACTTTCCATTGCAACCACCACCACCGCCACCCACCATTACTTCCTGCCGCCCACCACCTGCCATTGCAACCACCACCACCGCTACCCACCATTACTTCCTGCTACCCACCACCTGCCATTGCAACCACCATCACCGTCATCGCCTCTCACCACAACCACCGTTGCCACCCATCACCACCAACCATCACTTGCCCCCGTTGCCACCATCGCGCAGCGTACACCGTCACCACCACCAACCACCACTACTATATCCCAGCCATCGCCGCAACGACCACTCACCACCACCGCCTATCCACACACTTCCAACAACCATCGCTCCTGGCTATCGCCATCGTTCCCACCACCGCCACCCACCATTACTTCTTGCCGCCCACCACCTGCCATTGCAACCACCACCACCTTCATCGCCTCTCACCACAACCACTATTGCCACCCATCACCACCAACCATCACTTGCACCCGTCGCCACCATCGCCCAGTGTACACCGTCACCACCACCAACCGCCACTACTATATCCCAGCCACCGCCACCATTTGCGAGAATTGTGACAAATTAGCCAAAAAATGTGTTTTTATTACTTATTAATATTATATTCAATAAACAATACCCAGTTATCGTAAACTTTAGCAAACTTAGCAAAAAATTTCTACAATGTTGCCACAAAAGTGTGATTTCATTATTATTAGTTTTTGTATTCAATAAATAACACGAGTTGCGGGAAACTTGTAGCAAACTTTGCCGGCATTCCGACTATTTTGCCACAAAAGTGTGGTTTCATTTCTATTAGTTTTTATATTTAATAATTAATACAAATTTGCCAAAAAATCGTAGCAAACTTTGCAAGTTTTGCCACCATTTTGCCACAAAAGTATAACTTTTATAATATATTACAGTTTTGTAGCAAATTTGTAGCAAATTTGTAGCAAAATTTGCAAGCATTCTGTCCGTTTTGCCACAAAAGTGTGGTTTCATTATTATTGGTGTTCTATTTTCAATAATTAATACACGGTTGCCGGAAACTTGTAGCAAACTTTGCAAGTCTTGCCACAAGTTTGCCACAACAGTGTGGTTTTTATGATATATTTCAAAATTGTAGCAAATTTGTAGCAAAATTACATGCGTTCCGACTGTTTTGCTACAAAATGGTGTTACTTTATATGTATGTTGAATTTTTTATTTTGAAGCTTAATATTTAATATATGATTAAACTAATTGTCGGTTATTTGTCGGAAAAGGATTTATGTTTTCGACGAAATTGTGACAACACTTCTTGACGTCGCTATGTTGTAGGAAACTTGTGTAAAATTTTAAGACTTTTTTTGCTTTTAATTATTGACGAAAAGTAGTGGAAAATTTGTTGGAAATTTTGAGTTGTGGGAAAATTGTAGAAAACTTTTGTAGCAAAATTACCCTTTTTCTAGTAGTGACATCATCATTTTTTTCTCTTTCACTCTATGTTATCCAAAGGAAATGGTTTAACCCATTTAACACATAATTAATATAACAAATCAATTAGTAATTAATACATATTGTTCCTTTTAACCCGTTAAAAGCATAACCAATGGGCCTTTTTAACACACTTAACACAAATGGGGAGTGGTTTAATCCATCTTTAAAGTGTCATGTCATTTTAACCTATGTAGGGGTTAGAGTATACCTCATGGCCTTAGGGCAAACATCATTACAATCGGTTCATCTTATTTGTCTTTTATTATTCAGCTCAAATTAAATAATATTTTTTTAATTAAAATTAACCTCAAATGTTCAATTCAGGTTGGTTAATTTGTTCCATAATAATATTCATTTACTTAAACGTGCAATTGCATCAAAGACAACAATTTGCCGCTACCCCATTTTGAATTACAAAATCGAATTTTTTAAAAAATTGTATTGATTGATGTTGAAGTCATAACATCCGTTGAACGCGGCTAAGTAACTCCACAACTTCATGCTCGAGGAAAACCAAAAGTGTCTAATGCAAAAGACATAGATACTTGTTGTTTGTCAAGACACGCCTTCTCATGTTTAGTCATCTTGCATGAAGTAGCTTTTAAAGTAGCCTGATCGAATGTGAAACCACTAATCCCTTAGCCCACTAGAGTGGAAACCCCCGTTAGATCCAAACACATGTTTTCAGATATTCATTGAAAGACCAAAATGTCAGCCGGTCGAAAAGTTGATCTTCCATCCAACGGGTTAGTTAAGAAACTTACAGCACTAGGCAAAACATGGGCTACGGTCACGTTTTTTCCAAAAACACTTTGCCACACTTTTGCTTAAAAGTGAGGCTAAATGTCAAATTTAACATTTCGAATACCCTTTAACTACACATTTCATGTACTCATGTGGCCATTGTATAACATTTCAGGACGTTTAGCCACACCTAAAGAAAATACGTGACCATTGTCTAACAATAAGATACCTTTAGCTCCACTTTTACCTTAAGAAATAAATATGACATTTACTAGCATCGCTAGGAAAACGTAGTGTCATGAGCATCTTTTTATCCGGATAACTTCAATGAAACTGTTTATATTTGTAGTCATGAAAATTGTAATAAAAACAAGCAGATCCATAGTAAAAAAAATTGATGAATAAAATCTATTGTTGTAACAATTTACCTTAAGTATTAAAGCTCACTTAGGTTCTCTTTGCTTTCAACATTTTTGATAACACACACTGTATGCAAAATCCCAATGCAAATAGTTGTTATAAAAAACCACAGTTTGTTTCAATATATGTTTCACCTTGTCACTTAGGATTCAACAATTTTGATAACACAATGCAAAATCCCAAACACAATGTTTTACCATAGTTTCTTACAATATATGCATGACATGAAATCAAAATTAATCACAAATCCACTTACAACAACATCGACTGAACGCAAAAGAATGCATCACGTAATTCCAGAATGGTACCTTCACGTATATCTAACAAGTGACAAGGGACGACATAGTTATTCTAACCTATAGAAAGCTTCAATTGTTTCAAAACATTACCTTTTCGCAAAATTTGGAGTAAAAAATTTCAAATTGAAGATAAAACAAGTTAGGGTTCATCTTTTAGGGCTCGTCGAATGGAGTAAAAAGCTTCGAATTGATGAATTAAGTGCGTCGTTTAAGGTTTGGATCGAAGAACAAGCTGGGCGCCAATTTCTCTTTGTGAAATTTGGGGGTTCGAATAGGGTTTGGACTTTGGTGGAGAAGATACTAAGCGCTAAGTTCTGCGGAATTTGGAAGAGCGCGCAACTGGCCGAAATTGGGATATTGGGTGGGCTTTGCAACAACCGATCCTTACATTTTTTTATTATTTTATTTTTTTGAAGTGTTTAAATTTTATATGGTGTTTAGTTACGACAGTCGATTCACGGATGTTCGTCTTCGTAACGTGCGAGCTCCCACCTAAGCAATTTGACCTAAACCTATTTACCTTACTTCCAAGCTATAACATAAACACTCCTACAACTTAATATCACTTGGATAGAACTTCCCCCAAGATGTCAGCAATTGGTTACGTAGAACTAGGCTCTTAACACCTTTCTTTGTGATGAAAAAACCTTAAGAGAACCAAGAACAAGCTAAAACAAGTTTTTAATTAATGGTTTGGGGATGAGTTTTACGATGGTAGAAACACCTTAACAACATCTAAATAGAAGCTCATATTGGTGTAACATCATTTAGATAAAAGAGCAAAGTTTTCTTTTTGGTGAAGTTAGCTAAAAACACCAAGAACACTTGGGTTTCTTTTAATTTTGGGTATCATATGAATGGGGAATAATCAAAGGATGTTATGGGATGATTTGAGATGATAGAATACGCTCATGGAAGTCAAATTTATAGGTCACGACTATTAGATATTGATAAACTGTCGCCTGCCATGTTAATAGTGAGCTGTAAAAAACGATAGAACCGATTTGACATTGATACGGACCATCTCATCATGTGACAGGGTGTTTCACTGTGATGGGCCGTTTCAATTCACCCACCCACCACTACCTGTCGCCACCAACCCAATTTCACACAATACATATACATTTTATATCATTAATCTCTATCTAACATAGGCAAGCCAAATTCTTTACCCCAATGATCATGTAACAACATTCTCATGTTCTTCATGTTATTGTGAGTGAGTTCTCTATATTATATAGAGTAGTTGTGAGTGGTTGTGAATGGAGAAGATATAGAAACTTTTGTTCATGAGTAAATTTGAAGAAACATTATTCATCCTCTATAGATCTTTAATCTTTTTTTGGTGGTTGTGAGTGGAGAAAGGGAAAAAATACAATGATAAAAGTATAAAAAATGTTATTTGATTGAAAATGAGAGAGAAAATATAGTGTTTTAAGTGTAACTATAAAAATAGAGATAGAGATGCTGCTGGAAATGCTCTAACCAGTCCTTGATCTTAGGGGGTGTTTGGTAGAGGGAATTGAGAGGTGAGAAATGGAATTGGAAAGAATTCTCTTGTTTGTTTATGAAAGAAAGAGGTGAGAAATGGAAATAAACCATTTCCATTTCTCTGATTTCATTTCTCTACAAAAAGCGGAGAATTGGATTTCTCTGATTTCATTTCTCAGCCTCACTCTCTCACGCCTCTTCCTCACTCTCTCCAACAATCCTATTATTGTTCGGCTTTGTTGTTTTGTTCATCAATACATAACGTGATCAAACATCCTCCTCTATAAAGGTCCAAACAGATTATCGATTGCTATCCAAACCCTAGCTCAATCGAACCAGAGCTCACAGTCAATTGACCGATGGCGATGCGTGATTTAGTCACCGGCGGTGCGGCGTGTGCCGTACCTGGCTCTTCTTCGTCGTCAAATCCGCTCGGTGCTCTTGCGAACGCGCTAATTGGCTCTTCGTCTCAAAAGGTACGGCTTATTTGCCGTTAGTTTTGACCTAATTGGAGTTAATTATGTTGAATTGAATCGTGATGTTAGATAGAAATCATAGCAGATAGTTATTAGTTATTTACTTATTCAAGCTGTTGTAGTCAGGTAGTTGTTATTACTTATTATTGTTATTATTGGAATTGGATTATGTTTATGATGTTTAACTTGACTATACATGAGCTTGGCGAATTTTGACCTAATTGTGCTTAATTTGTTGATTTCAATCGTGAAGTTAGAAATGGTTAGGTAGATAGTTATTTACTTATTCAAACTTTTGTAATTAGGTTATTTAATTATTATTGTTGTTGTCAGAATTGAATTATATTAGTGATGTTTAACTTGATTGTACTCGAGCTTGAAGATGATTGCTGAAGCAGAATTGAGTTGTATTTATTGAGTTCTGTACTCGTCCAAAAGCTTATCGTTAGATTGTTCTATTATTTTGACCTGAGTGTACTTAATTATGTTGATTTTAATCATGAAGTTATTTAGTTGTTCTAGCTGTTATAGTTAGGTTATTCTAATATTATTAGAATTGAGTTATCTTTATGATGTTTAATTTGACTGTACATGAGCTTGGAGATCATTGATTAAGCAGAATTGAATTGTATTCGTTGATATTGTACTCATCCAAAAGCTTATCGTTAGGTTGTTCTATCTATTATTATTGTTATTATTATCGGATTTGAATTATGTTTATGATGCTTAATTTGATTGTACATGAGCTTGGAGATCATTTCTAAAGCAGAATTCAATTGTAATGTACATAATTTGTGGTTCTATTGCTATTAATTTTGACCTAATTGTACTTAATTATGTTGATTTCAATCGTGAAGTTAGAAATCGTAGGTAGATAGTTGTTTAGTATTCGAACTGCTTTGAATAGTTAGTTAGTTTATTTGACACCAGAAAATCATAAACAAACGTAGGTTGCCCAAATACTCGAAACTGATTATTGCAACTTGTAGTTGAAGTAATCAGATAATTACTTCCATTCAAACACCTAGTATAAACTGTTGTTGATCTGGGCTTTATGTGTTTTAGCTTTCTTGATATGAAAGAAGGTCGCTACAATCCTAGGATGTCTTCTGTTATACCAATGGGGAAATGGCGAAAAGCCTCACAGGTTGAACCATATTTTTATCACATTTTGTCTTATGCAATTTTGCCTTAATTTGGCTCCTTTTAATTGAACTTTTCAGTGGATTGCTTTAATTAGAAGCCATGCAAAAATTGTAGCATATGACGGCATCGTATTTCCAGTTTTTAAGAAGTTATGTAAGGTTTGTATTTCCATTTTTGATATAACATCAGAAAAGGACAACATATGAACATATTGGTTTTTATTTGTTACTAACATTATTTATTTAATGTTTTTCAGAGACGTCCACCCTTAGATTATAGTAAAGGAAAACAGAATTATGTAAGTTATTACATTTTCTTGAAATCATTTTAAGGTCAGCCTAAAACTCAATTGTGATTTTTTTTTTCAAAATATGCAGAAACTTCAGAAGCAGCGTAATTGCATTCCTGATGAGCATTATGTGCAGACATTACTTGCAGTAAGAAACATTTTTTAATTTCTTATGAAATCTTATTTCCCTTTATAATAAGGTTTAAATTGTGTGTCCTAAGATGAATGATCTCGAGGGAGAGCTTGAAAGGCGAACTGTGACATACACTTCATGGATCCAGTCCGCCACAAACATGGAAACGAGAAGCTGGCATCCTGTAACCTATAACTATGCAAGTGCCAACCCTCAACAAATCCAAAGAATCAAGGTTATATATTGTATGTTTTTCTATCATTATTCATTTTGCTTAAAATGGCGAAACCACTTATATATATTGCAATTGCAGGATATAAACCATGTGTATTATGAGACTGAACACCGAACAGAATGGTGTAAGACTAATGGAATATTGGTCCCCTGTTTTCTGTTTGCTCGCAAGTTCTCTAGAGACGGGGCCATGCGGCTTCTGGCTGAAGGGAATTTTGATGCATCTGCTCTGCAACATACGACTCCATGACTGGTAGGAAATATCTAGATTGAATAGCAATTTGTCATCATAGATACAGTGTATACACAGTAACTGTCTAAAAATAGATGTCATTAAAATGACTTGTTCTCCCATCTTCAGGCATGTTTCTTTGAAAACGAACACGTTGTTGTAAAATGAATTATAAGTGACTAAGCCCAAAAAAACGGGCTGGTGTTGCCATTGTGCAAAACCAACTAAGTTTTGTAAGTGGATGGTATCTTATGAAGTGTTTGTATTATTTCTTTCTTTTTACTGGATTCGGTTGGTAATCACCTCATCCATGCATAGCGTTAACTGTTATAATTCTCAGTTTATTTCCTATGTACCAAACAAGAGAAATGATTCTCAGCTATATTTCTCCACTGAAATCTCTGTACTACCAAACAGAACAGTCAATTCTCATTCTCCAGACCAATTCCCTTTCTCTGCAATTCCATTTCTCTATTCCATTTCTCTACAATTCCATTCTCTGTACCAAACACCCCCTTAGAGTTTGTCATATCATTGGTTGGTGGGTATATGATGGTGGTGGTGGTTTGTGGTAGGGGAGGTGGTGGTGCTCAGATTTATCTATGCTCGTAATGGCCATCCCATCGACGTCGTTGTTTTCAATTCCAAGTGTAGTAACTCCTTTGCGTACCTCCATCGTGGTTGGGATTTCGCCAGATATTGTGAAGGACCGATTCGTTTATGAAATCGATCGGAAACTCCACTAACTGAATCATCTCTTCCGGATAGGGTTTACCCCATCTTTATGTTGTTGTTGTCTATTAAGCAAGATCTAGAATGGGACTAGACCGAGATGCGGTGAAACGTCGATTCACAGCCAACAAAACCATTTCCAATCGACCTTCATCCATGCCTAACCTTTAATCGACCTTCAGTTATAACCTCGATCCATCAAAATTCAGATGATCTTTAAACAATAAACATAGATGATGGTGTTGTAGGCAATGGTGTAGTCCTCGAACGAGGGAAATGTATAGTGGGTGAGGGGCTTGGGGAAGAGATAAATAGATAGATAGACATAAATGATCGTGGTTGTAGGCAGTGGTGTAGTCCGGAACAAGGGAGACGGTTTAGGTGAGGGCCTATTTATTGGGGAAGAGTAAGTAGGTAGGAAGACAGGTGGATATTTGCACATAAATAATTTTGACAACTAGGCTTGTCACGCAAACATCAGACTAATGTACTTTAGTCCTGGACCGGTGTAAACAAATAGGTTAAAAGTTGAGACCGTCAGCAATCAACCCATTAGTTTCTCCTTGCCAACATTCAATAGTTGATATTATTTCAAACCAATTTTTCTATTCACAAAGCAGTCCCAAAAGGGGATAATCCAAAATTTATCCCTGTCAGATAAATTTTGGATGGGTATATGCTACAAAGGGTTATTCTATACGAATGCTTAAAATGTATAAATTGGGGTGTAAACGAGCCGGGCCCAGACCCGACTAGGCTCGAGCTCGATTTGTTTAGCTTACATAGAGCTTGAGCTCGGTCTATTTTGATATCTATTTCTAAAGTTTGAGCTCGATTCGTTTAATATTTATTATTTTTTTACTAAAAAAAATAAGAACACTATTTTTGAGTAACATGACAATAATGTGTTAAATATTAGTTAATTAGTATAATTAGTAAAAAATGTGAAAAGTATCAAAATTTTTGTAGACGAGGGATTGAGTGGAATGAAGACAATAATACATAGGGTGTCAATTCTTGACACGACCCGAAACTCGACACGAGAAATTATAGGTTTTGGGTCGGTTAACACGACCCATTTTCTTAAGCATGTTAACCCAAACCCGACACGTTTAAAAAACAGGTCAACCTGAACCCAACCCGCTAAAAAGCGGGTTGACCTGTAAACCCGATTAACAATTTTAGAGAAGTTAATATTTTGATTTTAGAGATAAGAAGTTTTAAATTTTAAAGTTAAATACTTAGATTTTTAAATTTTCATATATCAATTAACTTTTAAAAGTAAAACTTATTTTCCTTTTACATTATTTTTGTCTACTTTTTACGTCCAACATTTTCATTTTATTAGTTCTAACTGTCTATTTTCGGGTTGTAATTTTGAACTTTTGAAGAGTTTAGAGTGGTTACAATTCTAATTAATATATATTAAAGGAAATATTTCAAAAGAATCTTTTTCTATAGAGTTAAAATGGAAATGATTCACTATATTCAATATTCTTAAAATAGACAAAAGAAATTGGATTGGGGTGACGCTTTTGGTAACGTTCCGGCATGATTCTAAAAGATTTGAATCTCGTCTCTTACGTCCAAATTTAAAGTGTATCCCGTCTTTCCCGCCCAAATATTAAGTGAATTCCGTCTTTACCGTCCAAATTTTGAGAAAAACTTTTTTGTCCTCTTCTCTAACACTCTTTCTCTCTTCTTCAACCTCCCTCTTTTTTTTTCTTCTTCCTCATCTTCATCTTCTTCTTCTTCATCATCTTCTCATCCGAACTGGAATACCTTCGGCCACGAGTAGGCACATTAGGAGCATTACCACCTCCACCGGTTTACCGGCTGTCACTGGTGGCTCAACCATATTTTGCAACAAAACATTCAATGATAATGCACCATCTTTTCACCCAAAATTTGTTCTGATCCCAAGGAGGAGGAGAAGAAGAGGAGGAGGAAGAGGAAAATGAAGATGAAGAGAAAGAGGAGGAAGCCGAAGAAAATAAGAGAAAAAGAATGTTAGAGAAGATGACAAAATTTTTTTTTAAAAAATTTGGACTGGAAAAACGAAATTCACTTATAATTTGGACGAGAAAAACGGGTTTTACTTTAAATTAGGACGGGAAAGACATGATTCACTTTAAATTTGAACAAAGCAGACGAGATTCAAATTTTTGAATCATGTCGGAACGTTATCCGAAACGTCGCTCTAATCCAAATTTTTGGTCCATTTTGAAAATATTAAAGAATAGTGGGTCATTTTTTGTTTTCTTTCTCTTGAAAAGGCTTTTTCGGAACTTTTTCCTATATTAAAATGTTTGGAAAGTCTTGCAGCGGTTTCCTTTTTAATTAATATATATTGATATGTTTTAAAAGGTTTGCAGCGGTTGCTTACCAAACCGCTCCTTGAGCGGTCACAAAACTTCTCTATTTATGTTGACAATTGATTGATAACGTCTACGACTAGTTCTACCATTTTCATTTTCGCCTTGTTCATAGCTATCACCTATGTATCTTTATAAACATTACCGTCACATACAATAACTACACGTAGTTTTTGAAGAATCATGTTTATTTTGTCAGTCATAAAAAGGAGACTACAAATGCGTAACACACGTAATCAATCTTACTATATGCAAAAAAGGGCAAATTATTTATTTTAAGTCAGTATGTTATTGGGATTCTAACGAGCTAAGATACCATCGTAATACGTAACGAGATAGCAAACCCTAATGCATCATACAATAAGGATTCATCATC
Source organism: Bidens hawaiensis (assembly GCF_021521415.1). Lineage (NCBI taxonomy): Eukaryota > Viridiplantae > Streptophyta > Magnoliopsida > Asterales > Asteraceae > Bidens > Bidens hawaiensis. Next base: position 85,566 of record NW_027506095.1, read on the forward strand.
ATCATCATCATCGTACTCAGTATATCCCACCAATAGCAATGCTATGGTAGGGTCTGAGGAGGGTAAGATGTAGACAGCCTTACCTCTATCCCATAGGGATAGAGAGGCTGCTTCCGGTGAGACCCCCGGCTCGATAGTAGTTTTGCATCAAGCCTTGGACATAAGGCACATAGCACTCAATCATCGGGACACCGGCTGATCGGTGCATGTGCCCTTGTCTTTCGGCTATCAACGCCACCACATGATGCCTGATTAACCTTCCGCCACTTTTAACGTTATTTTCACGAAATTAGTAAAATAACGTCAAAATTAGTGCAATTTTACTTTTGCCCACCCGAGGGGCTATCAACGTCAAAATAAGGATTCATAAAATTAAATAAATTGTAGAAAATGTTTGATCAACACCTAATTTGTAACAAACACCCACAATAGTGTACTAACACTAGGAATGGCAATTTCACACACGACGCGAACAAAAAAACAAAAATAATTAGGTTTTCTGTTACTCTATCTAACCCATTTTGTGTTTGGGTGAACATATTTAACCCGTATAATTAAAATAGGTCGATCCATTGACCTGTTTGTGACTTATTTAACTGATGTTTACAACACACCAACCAAATTAAGACATTTACAACTTGATTATTTCATATCAACTCGTTGATACATTCAGGTAAACGAATCAAACAAATTGTGTTTAGGATACATCAGTTCGTTCATGTTGTTTTATTTCACTTGCAATTAAACCCTAACCCTAACCCCGTTAAGTTTGGTCGTTAAACCCATCATCGTGCCCCTCACGTTATGGTAGTTTTGTCGTTTTTTTAAATACACCCTAACCCCTTACGTGAGGGGGGCATGTGAATTAGGACTTGGGATTATTTGGGGAGAAAAAAGACAAAACTGCCCCTCACGTGAGGGAACGCTGATGAGTTTAACGATAAGACTTAACGGGGTTAGTGTAGTCGGGTTTAATTGCAAGTGAAATGAAACCACAGAGACGAAAATCACGAATTTGAAGCTATTGGACTAAAATCGCAGTTTAGACAAACCATAAGGACGAAAACCACAGTTTACTCTTTTAAATATGTGTGTGTGTCCAAGTTAGAATTGATGTTCGGGTTGAACAATTCACCCCGACATACTCTAGGAGAAAACACAATAATATTGAATGAATTCTAAATTTAAAACAAGGTTCTACATTTCTCTAAAATTATTAAGAAATTAAATATGATAACTATTAAAAAAATGAATGCTAACATGTTGGCAACTGATAAACATTAGTTGATGACAACTACGGTTAGATTATTAAATAAAATTTAAGAAAAATCTCCAATTTCAATAGGGAAAATTATTGTATATCGCGTTTTCACAATTTTCACATGTGAATAAGTTATCACGTTAATCGCCTCTCATCAAAAAATGTTATTATTGACATTTATAAATCAGAAAACATATTTCATGACTGAAAATATACTCGTAAAAATACATCTATATTTAATAAAATATTGCTTAAATATAAAGAAAAATAAATTGGAGATCCAAATTCAATTCTCATTTATGTCACGTTGGATAGATATTGGTAGTGAAAGATTTGAGACAAGCTTTGTGAAGTTGTAAGTTCGGATCCCAAACCCACGTGGGTTTTTGTCCATAGTGTGTTATGCTAGAAAGTTATGCTCTTGTGGTGACACAAGATATGACAGTCAGCGGTATAATTTCCTAGGAGAACACCCAAACCAAACTCTAAAGCTAGCGTGAAGCCGATTAAGATAACATAGTCTGGTCAGACTTCAGAGTGAGGCAACATGACTCTCCAAATTTGAAGAATGCGATAACCTAACACCTAAAAAGAAAATAAAAAAATTTCGTCGTGTGAGAAAAAAGAAAGAAAGAAAGAAACAAGAAAAGAAAAATGTACGCTTGCATCAAAGGGTATAGCTAAAATATAAAGAGAGACAAAAATGGAAAGTATGAGAATGATTTGTGGCAAAAAAACCCCTAAAATATTTAAAAAAAAACAAATAACAAAAAAATCAAAACTCAAAATATAGATAAAAAAATAAAGAAAAATTAAAAACCAAAATGTTTTCCCGTCATTCCCATTTAAAAAAAAGATGAAAAGTCACAATGGCGAGAAAAAACACAACGATAAAAATTAGCAAAAGACACAATTATAAATTAAAAAAGACAAAATAGATCGCAAAATCTAATATAATGCCAAACAAAATATAACACAATATGATATAACACAATATCAAAAAAAAAAACATAAGGTAAGAAAAAAAAGACACAATAAATGACAAAAATAAACAAAAAATACATTGATAAAAACAAGACACGATAATCATTTTTCTTCAACATTATGTCTTTTTTTAGAACGAAAAAGATAGGAGAAATGTGATTGTCTTTTGTTACTTTTTTTTTTTATTATTTTTTCTTAATTTTTATTATGATCTTTTTTATTAACTTTTTTAACAGAGAATTTTTTCTTAATATTATGTCTTTTTTTAGAACGAAAAAAGAACGGAGAAATGTTATTGTTTTTTGTTACTTTTTTATTATTTTTTCTTAATTTTGATTATGATCCTTTATTAACTTTTTTAACAAAGAATTTTTTTTTCCTCACAAATCTTTCTTATTCTTCCATTTTTTTTAAATAAACCTTTCACCAAATTGATGTAAATCACAATTGAAAACACCCTTTAGCCGTGAAAACACACGCAATTCGGATCACCCCCCAATTCCACCCCCTCGTTACTCTCCTCCATTCAACCCCTCCAACATTTCAACACAAACCCACCTCCATTCTTGTTCTTTTCCTACCAATTTCACATTTTCTTCAATTCCCAACAAAACCCACCTCCAAGATTCCCAAAACAACACACCCTTTTGTTCTTTCTTCACTTTTCCACCAATCTTGACCTCAATTGATTGAATCTTGATCTGGGTGTTGTTCAAGATTTGACCTTTTATGATAATCTGTTGAAAAAGTTGAAATCTTTGATGTGGTCCAAGAGTTGATTGATATTGTGGTGTTCTTCACAAAATGGGGTTTGAAGAGAATAAAGAAGGGGAGAAGAGTGGATTTGAAGAAAGTGGTGATGAGAAAGAAAACCATGGGAGTATGAAGAGGGTTGAGAGTGAGTCGTCTTTGTATGAAACAGAGGATGATGGTGAAGATGCAGAAGGTAATAAGATTGAATTGGGCCCTCAATGTACACTCAAGGAACAATTTGAGAAAGATAAGGTACAACTGGTTTTGAACTTTTGATATTATATTCAAATTTATTATTTTTATTAGTTTTTACTGATTTTTTATTGTTGTTTCATGGGTTGTTTAGGATGATGAGAGCTTGAGAAAATGGAAGGAACAACTTCTTGGAAATGTTGATATCAATAATGTTGGAGGTATTTTTATTTTTATTTTTAAATATTTTGGTGGAATTTTGTTTGAATGTGTGAAATGATGTAGTTCATGTACTAGAATGTGCTCAGTATAAATGCATACACAGGTGTTGTTAATATATTTGTTAGAATTCAAAATTGTTGTTTGAATGTCAAATGCTATAATTCATCTACTAGAATGTGATCAATATAAATGCATGTACAGGCATGCATTTTAATGGAATTAATCAATGAATGCTGCCAAGAATAATGTTAAAAAACATTTCCTTTCAAATATATTTAATTTTTAAAAAAAGATAGTGATTTGATGGAAACTAAAGAATTCTGGTGTGCACATGTTTACAAGACATTGGACTCAATAGCTTTAGCTTTGATTGTTATAGGCCTTATAGAGTTATTGGGCTTTTAGTTTCAGGCTTTTGTTAGCCATTGTTGGGCTCTTGCTACTTCTATGGGCCTATTTTGTAGCTTAGTTAGCCATAGTTGTTTTGTAAAGACTGGTGTTTGATTATTCTTTTTATTAATAAATTTGTTGTAAAAAAACACATTTGAGATATGACCCATTGGATTTAGGATTTAGCCCATTTTTGTAACAAGCTAATTTGTTTAGCACATTTCCTATAATTAAAACTCTGGTTACAAATTTCTTTTTTCTTTTTTTAATTTTCAGAATCACTGGAACCGGATGTGAAGATCCTTAGCCTTTCAATAGTGTCTCCGGGCCGATCGGATATTATTCTTCCGATACCTGAAAATGGCAAACCCGAGGGCCGTTGGTTTAATCTGAAAGAAGGGTGTCATTACCACCTCAAATTCTCATTTCAAGTCAGCCATAACATTGTTGCAGGCCTAAAATACACAAACAATGTTTGGAAAACCGGTGTAAGAGGTAAGTCAACGGGTCTGGTCATGATCTAGATTTACACATTTTGATTCATAGGTGACAAATTGTATTTACATTATGTTTGCAGTGTATAACATAAAAGAAATGCTTGGAACATTTAGCCCACAGCTCGAACCGTACACGTATGAGACCCCTGAAGAGACCACTCCTTCTGGTTATTTTGCGAGAGGCTCGTATTCTGCTAAAACCAAAGTAATTGCATTTTTATTTTTGAAGTCAAACCCGGGACGTTTTACTAATCAAATTTTTATGTTGTTTTTGCAGTTTGTGGATGATGACAACAAGTGCTACTTGGAGATCAGCTATTCATTTGATATCCGGAAGGATTGGGCGAATGCTGAGTAGGCGAAAGGCGAGTGTTTTTCATAGTACAATGTTAGAAAACCTTAAAAGAGGTTCTGATTTGTTAGTGTGATATGATACCTAGGCAAGTTCAATTCTTGTGTTGAAGCCATAAGTGAAAGACTTGTTTTGTTTTTCGTGTTTGTGTGCTCGAATTAATCACCAATAAAGAGTGGAATTAAGGTTAGATGTTCTTAATCTTCCCTTTGTTTGAAGATTTATTTGAGGTTTAATTGTTGAATTTTGTTTTTTCCATTTGTATTTATAGTGTGCAATCAGAAGTTGTTTATGCTAACTGGCTGAGTGCTGGTTGCTGTTAGAAAAGGCCTTTAATACCAAACGAACTTAACACGACATTTGTAAGTTGAGTTTAGGCTAAGCGAGTCCAGATCAGTTTGGTTGAATCTAGTCATCCATGAACATGTTTAGCTAATGGAGCAAATTACAAGGCTCACAGGCTGACCGTTAAGTTTTATGAAACTTTAAAAAAATGTGTTTATCCTATAACTTAAATTTGTAGTCCCATAATTTGTTAATTAGTTATGTTTGTTTTTAGTTTTATCGAGTCAAACAAATTCGTTTATATCTTGTTTAGTGTCGGATGATGTCTAGCCCGGTTTTGGCGTGTTTGGTTATGCCCGGTTTGGGCTTGTTTATTTGTTTGGGTCGAGACTTGAATCATGGGCCGGTTGCAAGGGTTGTGGACCAGCGGTTATCAAGTTTTGGATAAAACTTTGGAGTTTCCATGATTGCAGTAGAGTTGGTTGGCGGTTACAAAATTGTTATCTCTAATAACTGTCGTCTCCTAAGAGTCGCGTTTGTTTCATCGTATGCCTATATAAAGTCTAGAATAAGAACAAGTTTTGTAATTTACTTTTACATATTCAGATTAATAAAGAGAGTTGTTCCTTTTCAATTATTGTTCATATTAAATCATCATCATCATCATCATCATCGTACTCAGTATATCCCACCAATAGCAAAGCTATAGTAGGGTCTGAGGAGGGTAAGATGTAGACAGCCTTACCTCTACCCCATAGGGATAGAGAGGCTGCTTCCGGTGAGACCCTCGGCTCGATAGTAGTTTTGCATCAAGCCTTGGACATAAGACACATAACACTCAACCATCGGGACACCGACCGATTGGTGCATGTACCCTTGTCTTTCGGCTATCAACGCCACCACATGATGCCTGATTAACCTTCCGCCACTTTTAACGTTATTTTCACGATATTGGTAAAATAACGTCAAAATTAGTGCAATTTCGCTTTTGCCCACCTGAGGGTTCACACATATATACATTATATGCGTGCACCGCAAGCAGGGCGTATTGTTCATATTAAATGTAATCATATATATTGTGAGTGTATGTGTGATTGTGTTTTTGCCAAAACCGATTATCATGGTTTCCAAGAACAAAGTCAAGATGGTGGACGATCCGAAGTTTGTACAAGATTAGAGAATCCAGTTTGAAGACGATTGGGCCAACAGTGGTATCAGAGCCGCGTGGTTCTCTAATCGGGATGATGAAACGTATAGAACGGTTGAAAAATATTATACCAAGGAAGCAACAAAATCGAAGGGTACATGTTTCGGTGGAAGGCTAAGATGGCTGGAACCGGTGAGATTGAGTTTGAGTAGAGTATACGAACCGAGAAGGTTTGACTCGGAAGAAAGAGGGCCGAGAGTAAACAAGCCAGGAGGGTTTGAGAGTGGTTGCAAGAGTTCGATGAATGAGTGTTCCGAAGAGACGGTTGCCGCAAGAAAGGGCAAGGCGAAGGTTGATGCCGCCGAAGATTGGTCGTTGGAACGTGAAGAGAAAGAGCCGTTAAATGATATGTTTGGATTAAAGAAGGAGCGAAGATCTGATCGGATCGAGAAAGTAAAAGCTAGTGGTAGTGGGAAAAGACTGGTAGGAAGGCCGGACCTGCATGCGTCCGATGTAAAGTGAAAAACCACATGCTACTATTCTGTCCAAATGAATATGTAAGTGAATTCATGTTACCACCCAAAACTGATTTTACAAATCATCGGAACTGACATAAATGGGTCCGATGGAACATGGCACATAGATCCGCACACTACATATCATGTCACTGGGAATCGTGAATTATTCAAAACATTTAAAAGAACGTTTGGGGTTAAATTTGATAAAAAAACAAAAACTTATGTTTTCTTACACGAGTTGGGTGAGATTAGAATACCCGTTGATGGAATTTTGAAAACAATCTCGTGTGTGAGTTTTAATCCAAGAAGTTATAAAAATGTTTTAAGCATGAATCGATTGTTGTTCCAAGGGGGTTGATGTTGTAATACAAGGGAACAAGTGTATCATAAGGAGAATGTTTGAATCAAAGTGGGTGGAAGTGTTTAATCGAAGCGGGTCCAAGTTGGAAGGTGATTTTATGTCGGGGCTTGAAGAGAATAAAGTTGTAAAAGAGTCGAGAGAGAACTCGTTGAGTGAAGATATAAATTCAAAATTTGATGAAATCATGAAAGGAATCGGGAAATTGAATGAGAAAGGAATTAATATCGAAGGAGGATACGATGATGTGTGTGGGAATTTAAGTGGGATTATATTGGAATGCGATTGGATTACGAGTACGGAAGAAGAAGAACCTTGAACTTAGCCTATGTCAAGTATCTTGATTTGATTGATTGGAATCATTGTGTCATAAAAGAGTGCGTGATCGGGAAAGAAGAAGAAACGGCTCGAGAAAAGAAGAAGATGAGGTGTGGCCCAAGTTGCTCAATTGGAATTAGGAAAGTGCAAGTGAAGACGGAACCAGTTGAAGATGACAACCTCGTGTTCGTGGAGGAGATTGTTACTTCTCAAGAAGTCAAGAATTAACAAATTGGGGGGGGGGGGGGGGGGGGTGGAGATGTAGTCTCATAATTTGTTGATTAGTTTTTAGTTTTATCGATTCAAACAAAGTCGTTTATTTCTTGTCTAGTGTCGGATGATGTCTAGCCCGTTAGGGTGTTTTTGGTTATGCCCGGTTTGGGCTTGTTTATTTGTTTGGGTCGACTTGAATCATGGGCCGGTTGCAAGGGCCGTGGACCGGCGGTTATCAAGTTTTGTATAAAACTTTGGAGTTTTCATGATTGTAGGAGAATTGGTTGGCGGTTACAAAACGGTTATTTTAATGATCGTCAGCTCCTAAGAGTCGCACATGTTTCATCGTATTTATTGTATGTCTATATAAAGTCTAGAATAAGAACAGTTTTGTAATTCACTTTTACATATTCAGATTAATAAAGAGAGTTGTTCTTGTTCAATTGGTGTTCATATATATTGTGAGTGTATGTGTGATTGTGTTTTTGCCAAAACCGATTATCTCGGTTTCTAAGAACAAAGTCAAGATGGTGGACGATCAGAAGTTTGTATAACATTGGAGAATCCAGTTTGAAGACGATTGGGCCAA
>NW_027506096.1:0-88216 GCF_021521415.1 Bidens hawaiensis
AATTATACATATATGACACTGAGAATGAATTTATAATTTGAATCATCCGGTGTGTGACACGAGCTCTAAAGCTAGTGTGTATGTATACACACACACACACATATATATATTATAAAAATTATAAAAATGATAGGCTCGTGAGTCGGCTCGAGCTCGACAAATGAAGCTCGGGCTCAAGCTTGTTTATTAAACGAGCTTACTTTTAGGCTCGAGCTCATTTAGGCTAGGCTTGTTCAAACTTTTTCACGAGCCAATCTTTGGTAGCTTGCGAGCGGCTAGGCTCGTTTGCACCCTTAGTTGTTAGTCTATAAAAACGTAACATGTTTGGTCCCTATGATAAAAGCGGTTAACTTTAGTGTTAAATTTTTTTTAATGACCAAAATAGTTACTAGGATTAAACAAAATATGGTTAAAATCAAAACTTTAGATCAAGAAACTGAAAGGAAATAAATCAGCTATTGCTTCGATATTTGTATCTTTCATCTTGTCCGTGTCATCTTCCTCTCTGCCTCTCTATTTGGCTATCGATCGGACAATTGTTGGTATACGGTTGTCGCTATTACCATCATTGATGATTGATAAAGGACGCTTCGAGCAGTCGTTTTCCAGTTGTTTCAACAAATATGTCAGAATATGTTTTTAAAGAAAACAAATTGTAACACCCGTTATTATCCCTAGTGTTTATATTTATAAAAGAGTGCCAACTAAAAATGATCCGGTTTAAATAATTTAAAACATGATTAAAGATATATCTAACTCAAAATATCTCATTTAATCTAAAAGTTGTAATTATATATATATATATATATATATATAATAAATAAAGCTTTCTAAGTGACACAAGTCATCACCATGGTGATTCTTACAAAATTTCCCTCCTCTCTCTCATATTAAATATACTAGGTTATAGCTCGTGTAATACACGGGTAGTTAAAAAAATGCAACAAAAATATTAAATTTAATAATAGACATAATAGCATATATTATGGATTCATAAAATAAAAATAATAATAAATAAAATTATATAATTCATAAATTTATAAACCTCATTTAATACAACATTTAAAGTTATATATGCAACTTTGTTAGTAATTATATAAATGATAATAACATTAAAATTAAATAGCTTATTAGGTGTAAATTATAATTTTAAAAATTGTTGAGGTGGAATCCTATGTGGATAGATTAATTAAATGCCATATGAATCTTGTATTGCTTTAATATAATAGTTAGATTTCTATTTTTTTATTTATAATTTTGAATTTCAATTTTTTGCTTTTTAATCTTTCATTTTTCTCTTTTTAATAATTCTTTTTTGATTTAAATAAATTAATATTAGATTTTATAAATAACCAACTTTTTCGTATGATATAATAAATAAAGCTTTCTAAAGTGTCAAATATCATAACCATAGTGATCCTTACCAAATTTTCCATTCTCTCCCTCTCTCATATTCAATACATTTCTATTTTTTATTAATAATTTTGTGTTTCATTTTTATTTCTCAATCTCTCATTTTCTCTTTTTAATAATTATTTCTTGATTTAAATAAATTAATATTAAGTTTTATAAGTAACCAATTTTTACGTTGATTTTGAATAATGATTCCAAAAATTAAGGTTTTAAATATATTATATTACTTAATTAGTATTAAGGTTTTATAAGAGATGATACTATTGGATGAAGAGGCAAAATTAATTTAAAATTAAAATTTCAATAAACTTAACTTATTAAATATATATGATATTTACTAAATTACAAGTTCTTTTTTCTTTCAAACCCTTATAAAATAAGGCAAATTCACTAATGATATATGCTTTGTGTTTATGTTAATTTTAACGAGTGGATTTCTTTTACCAGCTAAAGCATCAAACATTGTTCAGGTCAAAATCGTTTATGATTAGAATGAGTTTCGGTGCACGGGTTGGTTTGAAAAAGTAGTCGTTTACTTCTTTTTTTAATTGACTATTTAATCAACCTATCGTTTATGTTAAGTTCAATATCTTAAAAATCAACAAAAATATAAATACTAATACATGTTTTGGTTCTTCAGATAGATTAGACAACTTCTTACATTATGAATACAAATGTTAGACATTAGCACAATGTTAATTAGATGATAAATAAATAAAGCTTTCTATGTGTCACATGTCACCATCATGGTAATCTTTGTAAATTTTTCCTTCTCTCTATCATATTAAATGCATTTCTATTTTTTCATTAATAGTTTTGTATTTCATTTTTTTTTTCTTTTTACTCTTTCATTTATCTTTTTAATAATTCTTTCTTGATTTAAATAAATTAATATTAGATTTTTATAATTGACCAATTTTTACGTTGATTTTGAATAATGATTCCAAAAATTAAGGTTTTAAATATATTATATTACTTAATTAATATTAAGGTTTTATAAGAGATTATATTATTGGATGAAGAGGCAAAATTAATTTAAAATTAAAATTTTAATAAACTTTAACTTATTAAATATATATGATAATAAACTTTCATTTATCTTTTTAATAATTCTTTCTTGATTTAAATAAATTAATATTAGACTTTTATAATTGACCAATTTTTACGTTGATTTTGAATAATGATTCCAAAAATTAAGGTTTTAAATATATTATATTACTTAATTAATATTAAGATTTTATAAGAGATTATATTATTGGATGAAGAGGCAAAATTAATTTAAAATTAAAATTTTAATAAACTTTAACTTATTAAATATATATGATATATACTAAATTGTAAGTTTTCTTTTTCTTTCAAACACTTAAAATAAGAAAAATTCATTAATGATGTATTCTGAGTGTTTATGTTAATTTAAACAAGCGAATTTCTTTAACCAGCTAAAGTATCAATCATGGTTCATGTCAAAATAGTTTATGATTATAATGAGTTTTGGTCCACGGGTTGGTTTGAAAAAATAGCCATTTACTTCTTTTTTTAATTGACTATTTAACCAACCCATCATTTATGTTAAGTTTATCATCTTAAAAGTCCACAAAAATATAAACACTAGATTACGTTTTTGGTTTTTCAGATAGTTAAGACAACTTCTTACATTAAGCATGCAAATGTTAGACATTAGCACACTGTTAATCAAATGAAAATTTGACTTTGTATATCCTTTATTATTAAATCTTTCAAAAATATGGACTTCTTTAGTGAACGAGTTACACTTGCACCGAAAAATGAGGTCGTTCAAGTAATTAGCAAACGTTTGCTATCCATTTTCCGGGAGACAAAAAATATCACCATTATTCAGATGGTATCAATCAGATATAAAATGATACGTTACAAGAAAGTATTAGTTTCATAATGTTCTAAATGGCCTCAAAATCTAAGGATGCCAATTTATTGTTAAGTCTTAAAAGAAGATGTTGAAGTGATGCTGCTTAAATGGTCTATGCAATGAAACTAAACTACATGTGAAAATACAATATTATAATCATGCTATAGGAGCTGAAATCATAACCGGAAGTAATACTGGAACTCACATTTTTATTCCTAAAAAATCCTATACATTTAGATAAAATAATTAAAATCAAAGAATGAAATTTTTACTTTATTTTTGTTTTGCAATGAAAATTAATAAAAGTTGAGGTTAATCACTATAGATGGTTGGTTTGTTTTTAAGAAAAATTATTTTAACTCATGACCAGTTATGTGTTGCAGTATCTATAGTTAAATACAGAAACAATGTGAAACTACTAAGTTTTGATATAGAAAGTAAAATTACAAATAAAGCTACAAATATTACGTACAAAGAAATATTTAGAGAGATATGAATTTTCTAACAGCTTTTTATTTTCATATTGTGTAATGTGCAATTTATTCTATCATATAATATATCTTTATATCTGTTAAACGTATTTTTTGTATTTCACTTTGTGTTATTATTTAAATAAATTTATTTATTACAACCCGTGTGCTACACGGGTAACTAACCTAGTATATATATATATCAAAACCCACTTACTTTAATCTCAAAACCCATTTAAATTAATTTCAAAAACCCACTTACATAAAACCCAATTACATCTTCACTCATCTCTTACAACCACCACCACTCCACCGCCCACCGCCACCACAACCGTCACCCACCGCCACCACCTCGCCGGAAAAGTCCAAAAAAACACAATGAAAAAAACACAATGGAAAAATACACTATGAAAAAAAAACACAATGATAAAAACACAATAAAAAACACAATTGTATGACACAATATAAATAACACAATGGAAACAACACAATGAAAAATACTATTGTATAACACAATTTTGTAAAACACAATTCGGTAAAACACAATTTGTAAAAAACCCACTAATTTTTTTTAATTTTATATGTAAGGCCCCGTTACCGGTAACCCTACTTTCGTGTTGGATTTACTCATAAACACAGTTCTAAATATCAGAGTTAATTAAAACATTTACGCGGAATATAAAACTTTCATAAAACATTACAATATTTCATAACTTGTCTCAAAGCATCCTTCGTCTTTCACATTAAAACATTAAAATTAAAACATCGTAAGTCTTCAGATGCCAGGCTCTTATTCTTCTGCCATGTGTCCCCGCTCAAGCCCGCTGTCTCATCCTACTCACCTGCGTGCATACTAAAAGTCAGCTACGCTGAGTGAGTTCTAGTTAATCACATAATCATACAATACATTCTTTACATTTCATACTTAACCTCTTAATTTTCTTTCATACACACTTAAGTGCTTTTACTTTCATTGTTACCTTCATACTTTCTTTACATACATAATCATATGTTTTAAAGAGCCTTTCGCCCTATAACCTCACAGATATTATAAGGGTCTGGTCCCTAGTTTTCGAATATTAGAAGGGTTCGATTTCCTAACATCACAGATATTATAAGGGTCTGGTCCCTACCATCACAGATATTATAAGGGTCTGGTCCCTAGTTTCGAATATTAGAAGGGTTCGATTCCCTAACATCACAGATATTATAAGGGTCTGGTCCCTAACATCACAGATATTATAAGGGTCTGGTCCCTAGTTTTCGAATATTAGTAGGGTTCGATTCCCTCTTCGTTACCATACATTATACCCCGAGTATTTTTAGGGCTCGGTACCCTTTTCGTAGCCATACAACCATACATCATACCTCAAGTATTATTAGGGCTCGGTACCCTTTTCGTAACCATACAACCATACATCATACCTCGAGTATTATTAGGGCTCGGTACCCTTTTCGTAACCATACAACCATACATCATTATTTCCTTCTTTTATTATCTCTATCACGTTCATACGCATAAGCATTCATATTATACTTACCTTATACCTAGCATTACAACCTGACAGTACGTGCAATATCCGAAGATCGTTCACGTACCATCAAGCAATCATTCTTACAAAACACATATATCACATAGGGCATACACTTATCACTTAGGATAAATGTATTAACAACACATCAAGTATGCACACAGCCCCGAAAACATAACAAGGAATGGGGCTAGAAACTCACCTGAACACGGTTACGTTCTCCGTTGATCGTAATCCCTTTCTTCAGTTGTGCACGGCTGACTGTATAACAAGTATACATATCAATTTAACTATCACTACTTATAATGTATTTCTATCTTTATATGACCCACAACGAACGGGGGTCCGGGGGGCAGCGCCCCTGGCAGCGGGGTCTAGGGGCGGCAGCCCCTAGCAGGGTCCAAGGGGCAGAGCCCCTGGCTGGGGTCGAGCTGCCAGGTCAGCTTGGAAAATTTTTATTTCCATTAACTGTCTTAACACATTTTTCATTAGATTTTTAATTTATTTTCTAAACGAACTTGGCTTTAGGCGAAGTTAAACCTCAGGCGAACTTGTCATCAGGCGAAGTTAAACCTCAGGCGAACTTAGCTTTAGGCGAAGTTAAACCTCAGGCGAACTTAGCTTTAGGCGAAGTTAAACCTCAGGCGAACTTGTCATCAGGCGAACTTAAACCTCAGGCGAACTTGTCATCAGGCGAACTTAGCTTGCAGGCGAAGTTCATCAGGCGAACTTAGCTTACAGGCGAAGTTCATCGCTTGAAGGCGAAGTTGCCCAGATGAAGGCGAAGTTGCCCAGACAGCCTGCTGTTTGGTTTCTGTCCAACATTTCGAGCGATTTTAACACCCCCGCTATGGTTCAATATCACCCACTACGCTTCCCGACCATTTCCGGTCACTTAACACTAAAAAGCTTGGATCTTTAAACTTCAAAGTTCAAGAATCTTACCTTTTTGAGCTTGTTGGATCTTGTTTCCTTACTTAATCACAACCAACCGCTCTCTCTTCTCTCTCGGATCTTGGTCTCTCTCTCTACGGCTCTCGGCCTCTCTCTCTCTCCTCGGATCTCGGTCGCCGGTCGGCTTGTGTATGGGGTGTGTGTGTGTTTTGGAAGTGTGAAGGAATAGATGTAAATGAAGATATTTTTGGGTTTAGGGGATATTTATATCCCTTAAATCCCATTCTCATTTAACCCATCTCAATTAATCCAAGTCCCTGATCCGCTCCTACCCGATATTAATAATTAAAAACGCGAAATCACTAACATAACTTTCTTTATTCAACATTATAAATTTTAGGATGTTACATTATATTACAATATGGTACTCATATAAAAGATAAAAAGACACTCGTTATTATGGTGAATTTGTTTTTCAATAAAAAAGTCATAAAAAAAAGTTATGGACGTTTTAAAATGATGGGGTAATTTGGCATGTGCCTTGCATGTGGAGAGAGAAAGTCAACAAATGTGTTATTTCTTTTGTGCTCTTTACCTTGTGTTCGCACTTGATTTCCTCCTAAGCTAATCTCAATCCTCCATATTCAAAATCAATGGACAAGATTACTTCTTATCCTTCCTACAAAAAGTATACTTCCTATTATAACATAACCCTATATATATATATATATGGGAGGGATATTTTGAGAACTATGTTGAGTTTTAAGAACTTAAGAACTCAATTCTAGGCAACACATTTAATTAGGTGGATTGGAATATGTGGTTGAAATTAAATATGGCAAAAAAGTCAAAGTATGAGAGAGAATAAAAATGTAAGTGGTTACACTAACTTTTACGTCCGTTACACATGTGTAAAAAGTCGGCTCGGTGCGTAAAAAATTGTGTAATTTTTTACGTGTATGTAACTTACATATATTACGCATGTGTAAAAAAATTCGAAAAAAAAATCATTACACTGAGTTCTTTCAAGTTCTTAAAACTCAAAGGGGTTCTCATTTGAAATCTCCCATATATATATATATAATTTCTTTTTTTAATATAACTGTTCGTTGTGATGCTCTCAGTAAGTTGAACACAAACTTAGAATAATTATTTATTTAACTCATATCTTATCTTAAATATATATAAACGAAACCTCCTTAAATTCTCTCAAGTCACCAGATTGTTTTATTTATAAATGAAGATTTCTCATGCATTTGACCCGAATTCATGGGTATGGGTCTCACCAAACCCAGATAGCTCTTAAACGGATTATAACATCTCATTATATTAAAAATTAATCACATCAAACATTTGATATGAAAATCATATAAAATAAGGATATACTAAAAAATAATTTTTGATTTCTTTTTAAAAAAAGATATCTATAATATATGTAAACGAAAACCCAAAAATCCTATGTGTCGCGATGTGGTCGCTCCCCCTTTTTATGGAAGCCACCAGATTTATTGATTTTTAAATGGAGGCATCTCATTGATTTAACCCAAATTCATGGGTGTGGGTCTTACCAAAACCAGATAGCTATTAAACGGGTTATAACATCTCATTAAATTAAAAATTAATCTTACCAATTATTTGATATGAAAATCCTACAAAATAGGAATATGCTAAAATTTAGTATCCAATTTAAAAAGAAAAAGATATTATTTATAATTAATAAACAATTTTATAGTAAAAAACATAAGCGGGTCATGGGTCACCAAATCCAGATAGCTTTTAAACGGGTTATAACATACCATTTATTTATGAAACCCTTTTATCATCAAACCCTAAGTATATTATTAACTTTCTTACAATAAAGAAAATTAAAATCCAAAAAATAAATATTAAAAAACGAACAATGTAAAACAACCATTCACTCAATCCATCAGATTACTTTATTTGTAAATGAAGACTTCTCACGCATTTGACCCGAATTCACGGGTAAAGGTCTCACCAAACCCAGATAGCTCTTAAACGGGTTATAACATCTCATTATATTAAAAAATAATCCCATCAAATATTTGATATGAAAATCCTATAAAATAGGAATGTACTAAAAATTAATATCCTATTTTATTTTTAAAAAAGATATTATTTATAATTAAGAAACAGTTTTATAATAAAGAAAATAAACGGGTAATGGGTATCACCAAACCCAGATAGCTTTTAAACCTGATTATAACATATCATTTATTTGTGAAACCATTTCATCATCAAACCTCAAGTATATTAATTATTAACTTTCTTACAATAAATAAAATTAAAATCCAAATATACATATATAAATATTAAAAATGAATAATGTAAAACAACCCCGTAATACGGGGGATAAAATCTAGTTATTTATAATTAAGAAACAATTTCATAGTAAAAAAAGCGGGTCATTGGTCTCAACAAACTTAGATAGCTTTTAAACCTGGTTATAACATCTTATTTATTTTGTGAACCCTTTTTTCATCAAATCCTAAGTATATTATTAGCTTCCTTACAATAAATAAAATTAAAATCCTAAAAAAATATATAAATATTAGAAACGAATAATATAAAACAACCCTGTAATGTGGAGAATAAAAGCTAGTATAAATATATTTATTAACTAGGATATAACCCGTGTGATACATGAGTGATTAAAAAGTAAACAAAAAAGTTAAATGTAATAATATACATAATAACATACCTTATGGATTTATAAGATATAAATATTTTTTTTCTAAAATACATAGATTAATAAAAATATTTTTTATTTATATTTTAAAATAAATCAAAATGGAAGGTTGTGAATCTACAACAGTTAAGAAAAAGAGAAGGTTAACATCAATTCATCCAAGTTGAGTTGATAAGCAACAAAAATTTTAAAATTAAGTTAGTAAGCTCAATTCATACCAACAACATACTTTTCATTTTATCATTCATTAAATGGAAATTGTAAACATAGAAAGTTATACATTTGACATCTATGTGGATGTTCTAGTTAAATGACATGTGAAAAAAACATGTTGCTTTAACAATATAGGTAGATTTCAAAAAATAATGAAAACTCATTTTCACTTAAAAATTTTCTAATATAATTAATAATAGTGATTTGTGAGATTGTGTGGATATACGGTGCACTTTTCTTTTTCTTTTTTTAAAAAAAAACTGATCATAAAAGTTTGGTATTTTAAACTATGGTCACAAAGGTCACAAAAATTTCTTGTTTTAAAGTTTGCTCACAAACTCTTTTTTTATTTGGCATAGATCTATTTTTCTATATTTTGACCAGAAAATTTTTTACCTAAAAGTTTATCTATGATTTTAGTTATTAATTTTGTTGCTTTTAAAAAAAGCAAAATATGTGTGTTTATATATATATTTTTTTCTCTACCTTCTAACGTAAATTTTTTGACAAACCAAACCAATACAAACATCAGTTATGTATTAATTTTTAGTGGTTTTTAGAGTTTGTGGATGAATGGTATATTTTTCCTTTTTGGCATACCACGACTTTATTCGTCATTACGGTTTTCACTCGATGTAAAATATGGGTCGATATCTCTTTGGGCATATAAAAACAATATTTCACTGGTTTTTTTCTTTCGATTGTTATACCAAGTGTCAGTTGTAACATTCGTTAATTTTCAAACCGACCAGTTTAAAATTTTTGAATTTGTTTTTATATATAATGCTATTAATTAATCTCAAGTTTCGTTTTATGTGTTTTATGCATTTATTACTGGATATATTAAAAAGGAGTTCTGCTTCTCCTCACATAAACACTATTAGGTTTTTAGAGTTTGTGGATGAATGGTATATTTTTCCTTTTTGGCATACCACGACTTTATTCGTCATTACGGTTTTCACTCTATGTAAAATATGGGTCGATATCTCTTTGGGCATATAAAAACAATATTTCACTGGTTTTTTTCTTTCGATTGTTATACCAAGTGTCAGTTGTAACATTCGTTAATTTTCAAACCGACCAGTTTAAAATTTTTGAATTTGTTTTTATATATAATGCTATTAATTAATCTCAAGTTTCGTTTTATGTGTTTTATGCATTTATTACTGGATATATTAAAAAGGAGTTCTGCTTCTCCTCACATAAACACTATTAGGTTTTTAGAGTTTGTGGATAAATGGTATATTTTTCCTTTTTGGCATACCACGACTTTATTCGTCATTACGGTTTTCACTCGATGTAAAATATGGGTCGATATCTCTTTGGGCATATAAAAACAATATTTCACTGGTTTTTTTCTTTCGATTGTTATACCAAGTGTCAGTTGTAACATTCGTTAATTTTCAAACCGACCAGTTTAAAATTTTTGAATTTGTTTTTATATATAATGCTATTAATTAATCTCAAGTTTCGTTTTATGTGTTTTACGCATTTATTACTGGATATATTAAAAAGGAGTTCTGCTTCTCCTCACATAAACACTATTCAATTTACTATTTATTTTTTTTTAATATTTTATTAATTAGATTTAGAGCTAAATTACAAATAAATTAACTTGGTTAAGTGTACAAATACTACGGATTTATAAATCATTTTCTTAATATTTTATTAGTTAGAGCTACTAAACTACAAATACAACTAACTTGGTCAAGTGTTTCGTTAAATGATTTTCTTAACTTTGATTTGGTATTTCTTATAGTTCGTTTTTACAATGACCGAAACTTCTTTCATGATTTAAAAATATCCCATCATCACATGTTTTATATCCATGTTTCAACGTTTGATACCACACCTTTAAAATATGTTTTTTTTTAATAATTTGCTTACTAGTTTATGCTTACGAATTTGTGCTGGTACCGTCGATGCTAATCGAATTTACATCGGTTCACAGATTTAGCGTGCCTGTTTTTTGGTTCTACATATGATAATTCGTTGTATATTGTATTGACAGATTTAATTCTTTTGTTTAGTTTCGATGTCATAACCCGATACAGGCTGCTTTCGCATTGACTTGCAGAGCGTTCATGGTTTAACGTTTTTACATATATTTCTTTTGCTTGGTTTAATGGTCCTGCCGCGAAGCGCGGGGTCCTAAATCCTAGATACATTTAAATCAAGTCTAGTGGTGTAAATGTCAAATTCCAAATTTTGTTAAAAATCCATTTGTCGCGCTACGCGACGAGCTCTAAAGCTTCGTAAACTAGGAAGTGGTCGTGCTACGTGACCAATAGGGCCCATGGCTGTAACACCCCAGCTAAAGCGGAAACGCCTGAGTGTTACGTACAGATTGCTCAAACACACGTGACACTATTAAGTGACCATAATAACATTATTTCATTTAGATCTTCAAGTAACACAAGTTTATCAAATAATACAAGTTGTAACAAATAAAAGAACAAATGACAAGTTGTTCTTTGAGTATCCTATAGGCATGCTATGTGTCTTCTAACTTTCATCCTCGTATCTTTACACCTGTAACATATGTATAAAATAAAGTCAGCTATGAACATAGCTGGTGAGATTCCCACAGTTCGATATAATACGTAAAAATCATACAATTCCATGAAACTTGTGGAATGAGCACATAAGGGTTCTTTACACTCGATGCAATGGACCTGAGTGTAAAGAACAAATGAAGGTCCTTTTCCAGTTGGGGCTACCAACGTACTTGGATATGGGGTCCCTTTTCCACTCGATACAAATGGACCTAAGTGCAAAGGGGGGCATATGATCATACTTATTGAGGCAACCACTGAGCAAGTAATTCTGAGCAAGTAATCAAGTAAACACACAAGTCCATGTGATGAATTGTAGTTTGTAAGCAATATCGTAAATACTTGAAGTTTTGTAGGATACATATGCTACCCCAAAATATGAAAACATTGAAAAAGGGGTTGTGAGAAACTCACCTTGAAGTTGAAGATAAACATTGCAATGAAAACCAAAAGCATGATAATGAGATCGAAGCAGCCGAAAATATGTTACAGAATCCAAAACGATTGAACTTCTCGAACTGTATAAATAAAACAAAAGCAAAATCTGACTAACGGGATTATAAACGTTAAACAAATTTGATTTTAGGAATTAAGCATTATGTTAATGTGTTTTATTAGCATTTTATGGCCTTCATGATATGTTTAAGTTTAATGAAATCTTAACGATGTTTAGTATTTAATATTATAACTTAATACTAATATAAGTGTTATGATAATTACAAGGCAGAGGTTTTATATCGAAAAGTAATTATGTTATTTGATTAAAGTGAACGAATTAGAAGCTAACGAATAATAGTTAACGACTTAAAATTTAACAAAATAATATTATTCAAATATTATTTCAATTAATAATTTATTTAATAAGGGAAATAACGAATCAACTGCAAGGAATTAAAGGTTAATAAATCTTAAAGTTAAATGAATTTTATCTAACGTAACGGAATTTATAAACTTCAATTTTAACGATTTAAAGTTAACAGCGTAACGGAAATATAATTTAGTTTTATTGGTATGATGAAATATGGAGATTGGGTTTTAGTTGGAAAACGATAAATTATAATCTAAAAAAAAAGAGTGATTTAGTTGAAAGAAATATATACATAATTTTAATTGATTTATTTGCAAAAATAAATGAGATAGACCCGGTGGGTCTCTAATACTATATACACAAGAACAAACCGTCTGCACTAGTTAATTGTTTGGTTAGAGAATAGAAAAGAAAATACATATATAAAAACACTAACTCATCTTCTTCATCCATAACCCTAGATTTTCAATTCCTTCAAAATCCTCCATGTATGAAGAAACTGGGTTAGGGATTTTCTTATTCAATGAACAACGAATTAAAACCATGTATCACACACCTGTTATCGCTTTTATTTCACTGGAAACGGGTCTCGCCGGAGAACGGAACCGAGGGCTAGATTGCGGCCAAAAGGGAGTGATATAGATAATATGAATGGTTTGAGCGAGTTGTAGAGGCTGTGCCAAGTCCTATTTATAGCCTAATTGCAACGTGTAGGTTGTTAATTGAGTTAACTGTCACGGCGGAAGTTCCGGCTAAAGTTACGGGATTCGTTTGGCCATTAAAACGTAATTAAAAGATTGATTAAAGATTGTTTGAGTCGTTACACTAATCAATTGGGTCAAAGACGAGATTTGCGGAGTTTTGATGATTGCCGGACACTGTTGCAGCCGCCGGACCTGATGGCCGGAAAATCGTATGACGGGGGTGGGCTGGGTTTTCTTTTAATATTATTAATTTAAATAGCATTTACATTACTGGCCCCTCTAGTTTCAAATTTCCTTTAAAACTGAATTATAATTTAAGTTTACAAGGTAAACCTTATACTTTGAAAAAGTTATAATAAATGAAAAGAAAGTTAATATATTTGGATGTTATATTATACTCACAAAGTTTGCGAATTCGATTAATTTAATAAAACTTTGAACAAAAGCATTAATCCCATAATTTCGTAAATTGAATAGATGAAACGAAAACGAACGATAAACGTAAACCATTGTGAATATTAAATTTAGCGATGCATGTTAAACACAAATAAAATGAAATGACTAAATGGCTCGTATAAACGAACACAATTACGAATTTGAATATCATTTTACGAAAGTCGTATAAATACATGAAACGAACTTGAGGAATATGCATTTATACATATATATATATTTATAACAAAAACTGAAAATTTAAAATGGGTACGGTTTTTGGGTTTGAAAAGTAACGAATGTTACAATGGCCATCGTGTACGCGACACAGCTCGTTGTTAGGAATTTTCTTTTTTAATCTTCCATTAACTCGCTTAAATACCAATTCAAAAGATTTCAAAAGTGTTTCAACTCATATTTATGATAATAAACATGGCTTGACTTCTAATTCTTTGTTTCAACTCAAGCAATTGATATCGGTTAATAACATTCAAGGCTATTCAGACTCATTAACAAATTTGACAAATTCAATTCTTTTGAATCATCTCTGGCTCAATTCCCTTATAAATAGTTCATTTTCTACTTATTTCACTTTGCCACAAACTCAATTTACAAAAAAATTATTGTTAATCTCTCAATTTGGCGTTCTTTGCCAACTTTGACCTCTCAAAGTCAAACCAATCAAGTTCAAGACTTTTTCTTATTATCTTTTGTGTTTTTTCCCCGGGTAATTGCATTTTGTTTTCTATACATTATAATCGTTTAGGGCACGATGTTATGTTAAAATGAATTTAATAATGGTGTCGGTTTATCAAAACGAACTGGGCTCGCTTATGCGACCACTCGGTCAAAGTTTGGAAATTTTTATCATTTTAGCATGCTTCTTTCATCTTTAAAATACTAAAACCATAAAACCAACATATTGGAACCAAACTTTATATTTTGTCAAGATTGTGTCCGACCAAAATCGAACCACTCGATTAAACTCATTTTTTATACTTTAGGCCCGTTTTGGATTTTTCTTAGGACGAGTCCGATTTATTAACGTGACTAAGGAATACTGTAGCCCGACTCTTCATAAATAATTAAAATTAACTTACTTTTAAGTTTTACGACGAAAAGACTAAAATTAATTTTTTAGTGAAATATATATTTTTGATTTAAGGACTTTAAAACTCCGAATTACAAACTGAATCATTTATTCCTTTGCTTGGTCTTTTCGCTTTGTACATTTAATTGAATCTAGAAATATTTTATATTTTTAGGATTGCTCGTTGAACCAAACTCGCCCGGTTTAGCTCGCTTAAACGCTTAATTTTGTCTTTTACCCACTTAACTCATGTGAGTTTCATAACCCATTTTCATACTTTTAACATTTTTTGGGTGTAGCACGCTACCATGTTTCTCGTTTGTTTATACTCTTTGGTTACCAACTGATTCGCAACAATGTCGTGTATGTGAATAATAATTCTTTCATATTGTTTATGAAAATCATACATGAATACGTGCAATGTGTTTACTACTTTTATGGTGATTACTCGCAAACTCAAAGCTTCGATTGTTATGCATGGTGGTGCTCATTTCCCTTACTACTTTGGTTTCAACTAAAGGAATGAGAGAACGACATTATTTGATTTTATTTACTTTAGGACAAAATATATATTTCATGATGATTGTTGAATCGCACTTTTTCATACACACACGCACACACAAACTTATAAATTCTCACCAACATTATTTTTAACAAAGTATATTATTTTAAACATGCTGCAGATTGAAGTTTAATTTGAGGATTAAAGACTGGATAGCTGGACCATATCATAAGGAAATTCAAAGTTCTTGTATTGTTATTTGATCCATGTTAAATTGTGTACTTGTGATTTAATGAAATGAAATAAATATATTTGTCATATTAATAGTGTCATGAGCTTGTGAGCAATCTGTACGTACCGTCCCAGCATATTACGCTCAAGGTCGGGGTATTACAGATTGGTGCCAGAGACGAATGAATATAAGATGGGTGGTTAAACAGAATAATTATAAGTATATTTTTTAAGGTCCATGATATATACTCTATGTGTTATGTATCAGCTTTTATGAATTGTTCACATGCTCGTTACATGTAGTTATATTATTCCATTATATTGCATGTTCAAATATTCACACTAATCCAAGGATTTTGCCAAAAAAAATACTTCATATTCTTTTGTTTTTAATGATTGTTGTGATATTTCACTAGAATTCATGTTTCGATATTTCGATTTTCACCCTCCTTAAAGATTATTTTTAAGGATTTTGCCTAAAAGACTTCATATTCTTTTATGTAGTAACTGGAAGGGGAACACACTTGCTTTTTGAACCCTTGTCACTAAGGTTTTTAAACCTAAGGATAAGCAATGTGCATAAATCCCAATCAGCCACAAGACTTGGTTGCTTACCTGGAGGGTTCAAAAAAGGTGTTGGAGCCTATTTGGCCAAAGCTTAACACACCAAACTCCATACGAACCGCCACTTTAGGCCGTCAACGCGACCATTTTCCCTTTGTGAATAGAAAATGATTTCACTTCTACTCTTAAATTTACATACAAGTCATGGTGATTAATGCAGCGTATGATTCTAGAAATTCAATGGTTTTATTGTGGTTTTAAATGAAAAATTCGAAAAGTAATGGTGATACATGAACACTCGAGTTTCAGTTCCTTTTATTTATTTATGTATTGAGTTTAGATGTAGTTTAATTGAAAATTCGAAAAGTCATGGTGATACATGAAAACTCGAGTTTCAATTCGTTTTCTTTATTTATATATTAAGTTTATATGTTGTTTTAATTGAAAATTCAAAAATTCATGGTAATACGTGAACACTCGATTTTCAGTTCGATTTCATTATTTATATTAAGTTTGTTGAGATATAAAAATTCTTTGTGTTTCATGAATATTCTGATTTCAAATTTGATATAGTTTTCATATGATTATTCAAAAATTTTATGAAATTGTTATTGAAATATGAAAACTCATGGTGATTCATGGATATTTCAATTTCAAACCCTGTCTCATGCGATTTTATTTATTTATTTTTATGATTTATATAGATTTCAGGAGTATTTCATGTAGTGTTTCTTTTGGTTGAAAATTCAAATTTCATATTTGCACCCCATGTTTCGCGAATTTTTCCGCTTTGTAACACATGTTCTCGTTTTCATTGACGTCGCTCTAGAAACTCAAACCACAAAACGATGGCCCAGATTGTCAAGCAATTGGCCGTCGTGATCCTGACCATGATAACCGAAATGTGTGACATTTGTTTAATTTTTTTTTACGTTTAGAATTCATCAAAAGAGTGTTTTTCATGTTATACTTATATTGTATATTGTCGTTTTGTTATAAACTACTTATCGTACCCTAAACTCCCTTATTTGCACCTTAAATTCATTTAACCAAAGTCTATGGACCATTTGTGCCAAAAAAAAGTCTTCCCAAGCTGATAG
Source organism: Bidens hawaiensis (assembly GCF_021521415.1). Lineage (NCBI taxonomy): Eukaryota > Viridiplantae > Streptophyta > Magnoliopsida > Asterales > Asteraceae > Bidens > Bidens hawaiensis. The sequence goes on from NW_027506096.1 coordinate 17,101, forward strand.
TTGGTCGCGCTATGCGATGTTTCATCCTTATGGCCATCGTGATGCACGACGGGTGATCAGACCAGTAAAATGTTTTCGTTTTCGATCGTTTTCGCATCCAAGCTCGAGTCTTTTTCATCCTAGTTAATCAAAACCGATCCATAAACATTTTACCAGCCTCTAAACTTTATTTTATCAGATTTGGTTATTTTAAATTATTTATTTTACTTATTTTAACTAAACCTCCAACCAACCTCTTTAGACTAAAGTGGTTGGAAAGTTAGTTTAATGTCTAACCATCCATGCAAATTTGTCCCCCTTGCCTTTGTCTATAAACACAAGTTCGTTTCACTTGTTTCCAACTGCTCGTCATTTTCTTTCTCTCTAATTTTTAGATTTGCAGAGCAAATTAATGTGTTCTTGCCTAAGTTGACTTTAAAAGTTAAACAAAATCTTTGCTTGCTTTTCAATCCGATTCGAGTAGATTTTTGTTGTGTTTTCTGTTTATTATTTCTTATAACATTATAAGAATGATTTCCCTTCTTCAACTTCATTTGATTAAGGACTGTAACGCCTGTAAATTTCGTTAATTGGCTCGATCGTTTATAAATGTTCGTTTAAAAGCCGGGGTTTCATCTTTCTAATGTTGTGCCTTGTAATACGTTTCAAAAGTCCGTTTATCCATCCTTTTGCTCGAAACATCGCCTCTTATAACTTAAAGTGTTAGATTTGAATGTAGCACCCGACATTTTCATTTAAACGACATGCACGTTGTAGAGTTTGTATGTTTATCGGGTTTGATCCGGCATTCTTCGGGGACCTCCTTGTCATCCTCTTAAGTTAAATTATTTAACCTTTCATCCAAGTTATCACGTTTTTCAAGTTAAAGGGGCCTAAGTGTAAAATTATTATAATAAACCCTAACCTCATTCCTTCTCCCTCCTCACTACCGATCGGCAGCAGCTCCAAGCCGCCCACCTCGATTTTCGTGCAGCTCCGGCCATGTCCAGCCATCCCGAGTCTAATCCAAGGTTGGTTTTATGATTCCCCATGTCTTTTACACCTTAATTGATCATATTAACGCATTTCTTGGTCGTTAAGGTTGAGTTTTGATGATAACAGTTTGCTGACAAATTCGTATACATTTATTGTAGGGTCTATAACGCAATGATAATCCACTTTTTTTTGATCGATTCTTGATTCCATAATGTTCTACCTTGAGTCTAGTTTCCAGAAAGGTATAATACATAATTTTTGGACGAGATTTGAATGGTTTTATGATTTTATAAAATCGAGTGTCAAAGCTGATGCGGGATGTCGGATTCTGGTCTGTCTTCCCGACATCATAACTCTTTTTCAACAAGTCCAAATTAGTTGGTTCCACTTCTGGAACTTTTTTGAGTTAAGAATCAAACCCAATTGGAAACGTTTAATTTGGTTCGGTAATGAATTTTATAAAAATAAAACCATTTTGTTGCGCACTGAAATAGCTGCACATACCTTTCTGTGTTGGAGGAATTTTATGAATATTGTGTCCACTAGAAAAATATAATATAAATATTTTATAAACCTAAGACATTTACTAGATTCTGGTAAAAATTTAATAATTTATTTCAAAGGTTATCCTATATAATTAAATCCATCTTCGCATGCTAAAATCTGCACGTTTTACTTGTTATTGATCGATAAGTTCGTTTTAGGCTTAACCGGTGGATGTTCAATTGTGTTCTTGTCGGGGCTGTTTGAAGTGAGTTTTTGCACCACATTCTTCCTAGGTATGTCCCGTATATCATACTTAAAGATCATGTTCATAGGTGTTCGTTAAGTTGATTAACTAGTTGTAGTTTGATTGTTATGTTCGGTTGTCTAGAATTGTAGTTTGGCGCGTTTAACGCGAGGGTTGAAGTGATTAACGACCAATTCAGCTCGGGGACACTTGGTTTGACGTACGGGCTGTTCAAAATTCATTTTTATAAGTCATGGGGCTGAATTGGTTGTCGGTTATCCCAACGGGTTGGTACAACGCGCAATTTCGTTTATTGAGTAGTTGGTGCGTCGTACTTGCGAGTTACCGACCCATTTGACTCGTGTAGCGTCGTGTGGACTTTTTGGCTGTGATTTTATCATGTTGGGTCCACACGGGGCTGAGTTGAATTTTAATGGCTTAAACGACTCTTAAACGCGCGTATCGGTATCACCTAGTGCTTCCGGGGGTAATTTGGGAATTCTTTATTCCCGGGAGTACCTAAGGGTCGATTTGGTGAATGTGAGACCTCGGGGGCTGTTGTGAGTAATTTTGATGAGGTCGAGTGTTTAGGTAACTCGGACCGTGTTAGAACGTCTCGTAGGATAAACGAGTCATCTTGATGTCATTAGTATTGATTGAATGTAAACCGACAGGTGTTTGAGTTTTGGGATTTCTTAGGGAGTCTCTAGCTCGTGATGAATCCGCGTCTTGTATCAGGTGAGTTCATGATGCCCTTTTTACTCTTTTCAAGTTTTGGACTAGCATGCACACCGTAATACAATTTTACACGATTTTACTCGTTACAACTATTTGGATGGTATTACATAGCCTTATTCATATTTGTGCATTTATGAAACTATTTGTGAACTATATTTTATTCCTTAGGATATTGTAGACTCGTTTATGGTCTTATATTCCTTAAGGTTATACATATTACTTGTGGTCTAGGCTCGAGGTTGCTATTAGGCCTAGTACTAATTCCTAGTATTAAACGATTTTTCCTGATGAAACGTTTAAACTATTTTATACAGGCTTGCTAGTATATAGTTGGCCTTGGAATGTTATAGTATGTATATATATATATATAAATTATTGTATGGCCTATATTTGGCGAATGAATGTTGCGTATGCCTACTTTGTGTTTGCATGCGCTGAATGTTACGTGTTTGGGTTGTACGTTTTCTCTGCCCTAAATGTTATTATTGAATGGTGATCTTGGCCGGGCCAAACTATACGACTCAAGTTCTTAAATCCTGTGGCGGGCCCTGAAAAGCCCGTGAGGGGGGAGGCTCGTATGGCATGATCATCATCAGAATGTTACGTGTTTGGGTTGTACGTGTGCTCGGCCCTGAATGTTATTATTGAATGTTATATATATATATTTATATATATAGGAATGCACGTATAGAGATGTTTATACGTAAGAATGATTATTTATTCAATGTGATGACCTAACTGGTGTATTTCCGTTTACAGTTTTAAAACTGTTGGAATGATTATTAAGACTTTTATTGTAAATATATGGATGTACATAGATGTCTAAGTACGAATACTTAGTGTTGATGATGGCCTAACTGTTCATATCCCGTATTACATTTTAGACTCTTGGAATGTTTTATAATCCCGTTTTTATATTTAAACCCTTGGAATGTTTTATAATCCTGTTTTTTATATTTAAACTCTTGGAATGTTTTATAATCCCGTTTTTATATTTAAACCCTTGGAATGATTTATTTAAATGTCTATTATTAAAACTTGAACTCACTCAGCTCAAGCTGACTTTGTGTGTATGTTAGATTGACTTTCAGGTTGAGGATTGGAGATTACCGCTTGGACGTGCTAGAGACTACTCGGACGGTTGAAGGCACATCTAGTCGAAGAATTAATAACGCAAACTGTTTCTTTTAATTTATTACTATAAGTATTTAAATTTTGGTTTTTGGGCACTTTTCCTGGTTTTTGGGAATTTTGATGTTTATTATTCCGCTGTTTAATTACTCTGAACTGATTTTAATAAGATGAAATGGGTTGATTTTAAATTTTTGAGAATTTTTGGATATGATTACTAACTGTAGGATTCCCAAGGTTCGGGGTCTTACAAGGACTGGCTTAAGGACCGGCTGTAAGGCCCCCGAGCTCGGGTGCCCTACTTTTGCTCGGGTTGGATTTACTCATTCATATAATTCAGTAATCAGAGTTAATTAAAACAATTCGCAGAACATAAACGTCAACCATTCATACAAACATCATGTACTGGTTTAAAACGAAATAACATAATTCTTAAGCATTAAACATAAATAACATGTGAATCTTCTTCATAACGATGTCAGTCTTCATCTTATTGTCACATGTCTCAATCAAGCAACCTGCCTCATCCTATTCACCTGCGTTCATACTAAAAGTCAGCTACGCTGAGTGAGTTCTAGTTAATCAATTAATATACATTATGTTTACTTACTTATTAATGCGCGTTCGAAGATACGTATTAATTTCTTACCTGCTTTTCTATCATTTATGCATACATACATACGTTAATACGTTCTTTCATAATTCATATACTTACATTTCTTTCATAGTACTTATTCATTCTTAAAGAGAATTTCGCCTTACATACCTACATACCTCAGATATTATAAGGGTCCGGCTCCCTACTTACCTCGGATACTATAAGGGTCCGGTGCCCTCCATACCTCGAATATTATAAGGGTCAGGTGCCCTTCATACCTCGGATATTATTAGGGTCCGGTGCCCTTCATACCTCGGATATTATTAGGGTCCGGTGCCCTTCATACCTGTACTACCTTCAGTTATAATATAATTATTTATATCTGCGTGCATACTAATTTATCATTCAATAACATTCACATACATACACAAATATACATCACTTACCATTTAAGCTAAGTGTATTAATATAACACGTTGTAGTATGCACACAGCCCCGAAAAACGTAACATAGAGAAGGGACTAGAACTCACCAGTAGACGATTCCTTTCTGAGTTAATCGTTATGCCTTTCTTCAATTGAGCTCGACTAACTATTTATAAAATAGAACGTTTAATTTTCCATCTATTATTCTTTTATATTTTTAAGTAACCGAACCTTATTGGTTAACGATGTAACACCCCGGCTTTAAGCGGAATACGCCCGGGTGCAACGTACAGATCACTCATAAACTCGTAACACTATTAATAGTGACAATATATTTATTTTATTCCATAATATCGCAAGTATTCAAATAGTTTGATAATGAGACAATCAACATTACATCTAAATGAAACAAATATTATTCATTGAAATAATCCTAAGGTATAACTAGTTTTCTTATTCTAGCATGTCATCATATCAACCTGCAACACGTTTAAAATAATATATTTTGTCAACAACACATGTTGGTGAGTTTTCATAAGTTTTTGCGTATATAAATATATATAAAATACGTGATTCAACGATCGTCATGCAATAAATATTCAAACATAATGTAACTGAAATCAAATAGTGTCGTCCTCTCGTTCATTTAGCCGAAGCCGTAGAAGTCGGGGAAATGAGAACCACCTTACGTAAACAACCGAATTCGTAATGTTAGACGTTCCACTATGTGTATGCGTTTGCGTTTGCGTAATTTCCACCATAAAAACAGTAAACACTGTCACACCCCAACCTAAGGCGGAAATGCCGGGGCGTGATCCGATTACTCATATCTCGAAGATACTATCATATATAAGATGTGACAATATCTAATTATTATTTAATTCAAATAATACACAATATTCAAATACAACAATACAATTCAAATAAATAAAGAGAATCAATTAAATTTAAGTTTGTCTTCAATATAACCCTAAGGTCTTTCTAAGTGTCCATCCTTCAACTCAGGCAACCTGCATATGCGTAGAAAATGGAGTTTTGGTCAACAACACATGTTGAGTGAGTTTACCACCAGTTTTGCAATAAAATAAAGATAATATAATAAATAAGCAAAATGTAATAAATGCGGCAATGAAATCAAACCATAAGCATGTAAGTTGTCGATTAAACCATTGCCAAGCGAATCGGGTGCCGGTAAATCAACTATGTCAATAGAATGATAACCCTCTCCAAGGGGATATGTCAAGCGAATCAATACAATAACCCATAAGCACATAACAAGTAGATTTGATTAATCACACACAATTACACGTTTGCTATTTTTGATATGTATATATATATAGATATGTATGTATAGTATTATATACGCATATGTCCCCAAAACGTTTATGAAAATCGAGTAAAATAGGGGAATGATAAAACTCACCTGATTGAATAAGCCAAACGGGAATGTTTACGACAAGAAAGTGAAAATCACGTTCTTCGAGAATTACCGACAAGAATCCTAATTACAGCAATTACGGGAATAAATATGAATCCAACAACGAACCTAATAACTAGATAGAGACTCAACAGTTAATGATCGAGTGTATTCTTACGAAGATTAAATATATTACTTAGACTTATTATTTATCAATTTTATAATAAATAGCTTATCTTTAATAAATTTATAATTATAAACAAAATACTTTAACTACTAAATATTCACAATTTTTTTCATAGATTATATAGAGAGGTTTGTTTTAAATAATTATTTTAACCAAAAATATATTTAATGTATTTATATATATAGTTTTATCATTAGAATAGATTTCTTTCTAAATACATATGGTAAATAATAAAGGATAATTAATAATACTAATATTTATACAAAATATGATCTTTTCTAAATACTTAAACTTATACTTTTAAAGTTTTAATATGTTAATTAAAGAGATTACAATATATATATATATATATATATATATATATATATATATATATATATATTCTAGATTAAAAACCTTATTAAAATCAATGTTTTATACGTAATACATATTCATATATGGCTTTTAATAAGGATTCGGAAATCAATTAGTTTAAATGTTGGCGTTGTAAAAATATTGAGTAAACAGGGCATTTAAAATATTTGTAATATAGTTTAATAATTAAGAAAATGATTAAATGAATTATTAACAACCTTTGGCAAAAATAACGGGCTGGGTGGGGTTCGAACCTGCGCCCACCAGCCTCCAAGTCTTAACGCACACACCCCTAGCCCGACATATATTTTATAAACAATTTCCAGATAACCCACATGAATCCTAAATCAGAAATCACCCAATCCGTGAAACGATTGATGAATGGATGTTAGGGTTATTGTGGAGCATACCCCGACGAACTCAACCATATAATTGATTACCTAGTTTGACGATTCACCACGGGTTCAATTCAGATTAACAGGGCCGGTAAAGGGAGCGACGGACAGGGTAGAAGAAGACTATGATAATCCAATTAATTATGGGGCTTCAGTAGGCGCTGGTTAAAGCGTTATGCAGACGCGAACAATTGAGTTATTAACAATCCTAGGTTATATATTAGATTTTAGGTCACGGCGGTTTAGGTTCTCAATCAATTCGTATCATATGAGATCTCGTTTCCAAATTTCCCGTGTTGGTTAGGCCGCATATAGCAAGGAGGATAAAAAACGTGATTCAATTCCAACTTTAGATTGACAATTGTGGTTCAAGCAATTAAATGGGTCACGGGTATGGTTAAATGGGTATGGATCATGGGTATGGGTTCAGGGTCTAAATGGTTATAAAGAAAATATGCAGAAGTTTCAGTTTAGTCCCTAGAAGTTTGATGTGGATACAATAACGGGTAAAAGTTAGTCTTTTGGGCTAAAAATGAATATTTTCCAAAGTTATATATACATATTAAATAATTATAACTTTTATAATAATTTCTCGATAAACGTGCTTACTTTTCGTTGTTTAAAATTTCCCCGAATATAAAACGGGTTGGGTAACGGGTATGAATTAGTATGTGGAAAACCCGAGTTGTTACAAACACGTTGCACATACGTATAATCATAAACAATATGCAAGAATAATATTAACATGTACGATAAATGTGAGTCGGTTTGTAAACAAGCGCATAACTAACGAAATAAAAACTTGTGGCACGCTACACCCCAAAACATTATAAAGCGTTAAAAAGGGGTTATGAAAAACTCATATGTTAAATAAGCAAGAATGAGTAAATAAGCGAAGATGTCTTTAAGCGAGTGAACCGACAGGGTTCGGTTCAATAAGTGACCCTAGATAAATAGATAACTATGATCAAAATAAGGTTGAGAAAAGATAAGAAATAGATGGTCGACATGTTCGGTTTAGAATTCTTAAACGAAAAGTTTGTTAAAAATATATTTTTGTTCTATTTTTACAAGTTAAATGAAATAGGTTAGGTATTTGATTTTTAATCAATTTTATTTTAGTTTTAGAAAAAAAATAAAATAAAAATAAAGGTTATAATAATTATTAGTTAATTTTAATGATTTCGGTTCGTTTTCGAGCCGAATATTATTTAATAAAGCAAGTTTAACGAGTGGTTCATGTTTTTGGTTGGACATGAACTCGGTTTGATTCGGGTTTATATCTAACATGCTTGAAATGATAAGATGGCGTGACATGTTGGAAATTCTTAATCTTGTTTATTAGTTTTGCAAAAGTTACTTTTTAACTTAAAACTTATTTTTAACCGAACATTAACGTGCCGACGAGTGATAGTGGAAACACAACCACGGTTGTTAATTTAGAGTGACAACATGATGATGATCACATGATATGTTGTACATAAATAAGACAATAATTACCCGAGGATGGAATATCAAAGAAGAGAGAAGAATTTAAAACTTGGATTTTTGCACCATTTGAAAAGCAATAACACAATTGAAAGTGTAAAGTGTTGTGGTGAATGATTTGTAGAAGTTTGAGAGGCTTTATATAGGCTTCAAATCGTTAATAACAAGGTTGAAGTGATTAATTGCATAAGCTAGTCATAAGGCTAGTCTTAAGCAATATTAATCACCAAATTAATGATCTTTCACCCAATTTGGTGAATTAGGAAGTTAATTATCAATAATAAAATAGTCTAGGTTCATCCAATACTGTAATGGCGGGAATTTAGAGAGGATGAGAAGAAGGCGGTTGACCCGTCTTGAAAAATACCAATAATTATAAACAATTAAATTACATAATCAATACTCAATAAATATGGAGATTTTATTAATATTCCGAAAAGTTCAAAATTTTAAAATGGTTCAGGTTTTTAGGTTTTTAAAAATGACGAATGTCACAGGATTCACAACTTTTAGAAATTTCGTCCCGAAATTAATTTAAAAATAATTAAAAAAAAACAACTACTAGATGGAGTTGTTAAAAGTTTTAACAAATTTTATATACATATGAAAAATAAAATCGATAACTAAATAAATTAATAACACTGATCTTTGAATGACCTGAAAAACACCACAAATGGGATGTATGGCAAGGGTACTTATATATAGGATGTACCAGCGGCGTATCCACCATGTCCTTATCATACTGCATTTGTCCTGTTTCTCAAAATCGTTCCAAGTTCCGAGTACTTCCATACAACCGTACTTATTATGTTTTCCATGCGAGGACTTTGATAGTTACTGTAAGACCCCAAATCCCGGGAATCCTACAGTTGGTAATCACGTCCACAAATTCACAAAAACTTAAAACCAAACGATTCTTTGTATTTAAAACAAGTTCAGAGTAAATAACAGCGGAAAAGTTTAAGTATCAAAAATCCCAAAACACGGGTACAGGTGTCCAAAATCAATTGTAAATAAAATATTCGTTTTATTTGAAATCTTCATCTCATTAAAATCGTTTCAGAGTAGTAAACAGCGGAATAGATAACTTCAAAATTCCCAAAACCCGAAAAGGTGACCAAAATCCAAAATTTAAATACTTATGGTAATAATTTAAAAGAAACAGTTTGCGTTATTAATTCTTCGACTAGATGTGCCTTCAACCGTCCGAGTAGTCTCTAGCACGTCCAAGTGGAAATCTCTAATCCTCAACCTGAAAGTCAATCTAACATACACACAAAGTCAGCTTGAGCTGAGTGAGTTCAAGTTTTCATAAACAATAATTGATACTTTATTTCAAAGCTAAAGTTATACACAATAGAGAAGGTATAAATAAAATAAATTATATATAATTCATCAAGTAATACAATCATCATCGAACACAGTACACGGGCCTCCCCACCCTGAGTCAAGACTCAAGTAATATATTTGACCCGGACGCGGTAAGACCTAAGCATGTGACACGAGCCTCCCCACCACTAGTCAAACCCGAGTAATATATTTGACTCGGTCACTGCTTATACATCCAAGCACGAGATACGGGCCTCCTCACCCCGGGTCTTCCCCAAGTAATATATTTGACCCGATCCCGGCTCATACATCCAAGCACGTGATACGGGCCTCCTCACCCCGGGTCTTCCCCAAGTAATATATTTGACCCGATCACGGCTCAACATCAGGGTCGAGCAAACGTACAACCCAAACACGTAACATCAGTGTATGCAAACACAAAGTAGGCATACACAACATCAGTAGTCGAAACGACTACAACATCGCCAAATATAGGCCAAGCAATAATGTATATACATATATATATATATATATATATATATATATATATATATATATATATTTAACATCCCAAGGCCTACCATTCCTAGCAAGCCTATATGAATTCGTTTAAAAACATTTCAAGAGTTTAAATATCAAAACGGGATTATAAAACATTCAAAGAGTTTAAATATAAAAACGAGATTATAAGACATTCCAAGAGTTTAAATATAAAAAAAACGGGATTATAAAACATTCTAAGAGTTTAAATATAAAAATAGGATTATAAAACATTCACAGAGTTTAAATATAAAAACGGGATTATAAAACATTCCAAGAGTTTACATATAAAAACGGGATTATAAAACATTCTAAGAGTTTAAATATAAAAATGGGATTATAAAACATTCACAGAGTTTAAATATAAAAACGGGATTATAAAACATTCCAAGAGTTTACATATAAAAAAGGGATTATAAAACATTCTAAGAGTTTAAATATAAAAATGGGATTATAAAACATTCCCAGAGTTTAAATATAAAAATGGGATTATAAAACATTCCCAGAGTTTAAATATAAAAATGGGATTATAAAACATTCCCAGAGTTTAAATATAAAAACGGGATTATAAAACATTCTAAGAGTTTAAATATAATACGGGATACAAACAGTTAGGCCATCATAAACACTAAGTATTCATACTTAGACATCTATATACATCCATATATTTATATCCCTATAAATATCGTCCAAATAATAGCATCAGGGTCGAGCACACGTACAACCCAAATAGGTAACATCTCATCCAAGTAATAACATCAAGGTCGAGCACACTTACAACCCAAACACGTAACATCTCATCCAAGTAATAACATCAAGGTCGAGCACACGTACAACCCAACACGTAACATCAGTGCATGCAAACACAAATAGGTCTACTCATATTCAATTACTGCCAAGTCCACTAACATCCTCGAGTCTAGACCATCAATAATGTATGTAACCTTAAGGACACAAGACCATGAACGAGTCTAAAATATCCTAAGGCATATAAAATAATTCAAATATAGCTTTCAAAATGCACCATCACGAGTAAAACCATGTAAAACTATTCAATTCACTGTAACGAGTAAAATCGTTTAAAATTGTATTTCGGTGTGTATGCTAGCCCAAAACATAAAAGAGTAAAAAGGGCATCATGAACTCACCTGAATCAACCGAACACCTGCAATGAGCTAGGAAATCCCTAAGTGCACAATCATAAGCAAGGGCCTGTAAATTATACACAACGCGTTACTAAACTAGACTGTAAGAACACTCTAGCCTAATGAGCCGTTCAAGCCCAACAACTTGGCCCAAGGCCCAACACTTTGGCCTAAGGCCCAACAACTTGGCTCAAGGCCCAACCACTTGACCCAAAGCCCAATACTTTGGCCCAAGGCCCAAAAACTTGGCCCAAGGCCCAACACTTTGGCCCAAGGCCCAATAATTTGGCCCAAGGCCCAACAACTTGGCCCAAGGCCCAACACTTTGGCCCAAGGCCCAACAACTTGGCCTAAGGCCCAACGATAATCAAATCGGGTCGAATGCGCGCGAAATAAACCTTAAAACCATTTGTTAAACGAATCAGCCCCGAATGGACCAAATTCCATTTTAAATCTTTTCATTCATCAAGATTATGTCACCCGAGTTGATAGGGTTGACGGTTCCTTTTTACAACTCTTACTTTAACGTTTAAACGAAAATTCACGCACCGCCGACTCGATTGACGAAGCACTAACCCCAACAGCCCCGTGCATCAAAAATATAATTTTCCCATAGCCCTTAAACCCCCCTAGGGCTGTACAAACTGATTCAGTCGGTCATCCGATCGTTTAACGCTTCAAACTCAACAATTGCTAATCCTACACCCGATAAACCCTAGTTTTCGAACTAAAATCGATTGACCGACCTAAACACCTCCATTGACCATGAAATTTTAGTATATTGCAAGTGACATACCTAAGAATATGATGGATTATGAACTTCAATTATAACAGCCCCGAAAGATGCGAGAAAGGGCAGCCACCGGTTAAGCCTAAAACGAACTTATTGATCAATACGAATATAACATGCAGATTTTAGCATGCAAAGATGTATTTTATTACATAGGAAAACCATGGAATTAAATTATTAAATTTTTACCAGTGTTACATAAATATCTTAAGTTTATAAAAATATTTTTATTATATTTTTCTAGTGGACACAAAAATCATAAAAATTCTTCTAACACAGAAAGGTATGTGCAGCTATTTCAGCTGCGCAACAAAATGTTTTATTACCCAGAAAAATTAAACGATTCCAATTGGGTTTGGTTCCTAACTCAAAATATTAACTTCCAGAAGTGGAACCAACCAATTTAGACTTGTCGAAAAAAGGTTATGATGTCGGGAAGACGGACCAGAATCCGTCGTCCCGCATTAGGTTTGACACTCGATTTTATAAAATCATAAAAACTATTCAAATCTCGTCCAAAAATTACGTATCATACCTTTCTGGAAACTAGACTCAAAGTAGAACATCATGGAATCAAGAATCGATCAAAAACAGTGGATTAACATCACGTTACAGACCCTACAATAAACGTATACGAATATGTCAGCAAGCTGTTATCATCAAGACTAAATCTTAACGATCAATAAGCGCGTTCATATGATCAATTAAGGTGTAAAAGACATGGGGAATCATAAAACCGAACTTGAATTGAAGTTTTCACGGCTGAAACTTGGCTAGGCAGAAGAAAAACGAGCAGGGGGGTCCAGGTCCGACGGCTGCAAATAGGTTTAGGGTTTGAGTTTTCTTTTGTTTTATGATATAAAATAGTTACATCCAAGTCCCTCCCAATTGAAGTATGTAGCAAGTTGGGTGGAAAGTTAAGTGAGAACGTTTACGAGGTTTGCAAGGAGCTCCCGGGAGAATGCCGGGTCAAGCCCGAAAGGTGTACATAACACTACAAGATTAAACCTTTTGTCGGAAATTAACGGGCGTTACAATTACGTGTCGACCCATAATTACCTTTGTCGTCGGATGGTCCACATAATCCGTCCCATTGTATTGGTTTTAATAAATAAAATAAAATTTTTATATAAAAGTTTAGAAATCAAGAACAATGAACTATAAGGATCAAAACTAACAAAAATATATAAGTGAGCCCTTAAGGTCGTGGATAACGCGAAAGTATTATGTCAAAATAAATAAATTAAACTATTGAAGTTTAAACAAAATAAACGATGTTATTGGGGTTTAAAAGGAAATAAACTATGTTATTAACGTTGAAACGATATAAATGATGTTATTGAGGTTTAAAACTAAATAAAATAAACTATTGAAGTTAAAATGAAATAAGCGAAACTCTAGAGTAACACAAATTAATAAAAATAATGAATGAAAACATTGAGGTCATGAACGTCGCACTAAATAAAAGGAATATTGTGGGGGTCGAGAATAGCTGGGTAGTTTTAACTAACAAAATATAGCCAAGTAAGTCGATACAGCCTTGAGTTCAAGAATAAAATACATAAACGACACTTTTGTTGTCAAAATATCTAAATATATTAAGTTTTTTGTGGTCAATAATGACACGTTAAACAAGTGAAATTTCATATAAAATAAAGTATCAACATGAATAAGGTAACTTTGAGATTAAGAATAACAAAGTGAATAGTTGAAACCTCAAGATTGAGAGTAACAAGGTAAAACATTGGATTCAAATTGATAAAACATTAAGATCAAGAATAACAAGATGGTTCAATGAAACATTGAGCGAGACAAGAACCAAACAAATAACTAAAATAATTCATGTAAAGTAAATATCATATGAACACATATCTTATACTAGATATCTATAATCATATTCCTGGTTATAAATAAACTAATCCCTTTAGAGGTAACCGGTAATAGATAACCAAAGGTAAAATACGGTTTCCATAAATAACAATGCACACAACCATGTTCATAGTCCCAACTTCCACTAAACGATTACGTTCATGGGAAATCGGTCATAGACCGTGAGATTGAGATACAAAAGTAAACCAATTCAACAATACGACCATGTACTATAAATGACGAATGTATTTGTGTATTTCATGCTTGAGAGTAAACATGAACGAAAGTAGGTCAACAATCGATAAATAACCAAACTCAAACATAAATTTCATAACAACTTCCGAAGAAATTAAATATATAGGATTACTTCGATTATATCCAAATAGAATTATATAAAAAAAATACATGAAGAAGAAACGCACCTTGCGATGCTTGTCTTCTCGAAGGTAGGTGAATTTGAGGTATGGAGGCTAGGGTGAGGGCGGTGCCATGATTTCTTAACTAAAACTCATTGGTGTTGATGAAGGGGAGGAGAAAAATGATTTTTAAGATTCATTTTAATTTGTAAAAATCGGTTGCAAAACGTAATGATTTATAATTCCAAGTTAATTTTTTTTTTCTTTATGATAAATGAAAGTCCTGAATTAGTGCTAAGGCTTGCGAAACTTAAATTTTTTTTTTTGATGTAAATTAAAGGTTTCCCTCTTGGCAGCGTACTATGAAAACTTTAGAGAGGATCGTCAAATAAAATAACACATTTCGATAGAAATAATATAATAGCCTAATGGGCTTGGGACTTGTTTGAAATAAAAGATTTTTATTTAACCTTGAAAAAATATTATATATAATAATAATATTGGTAACAATAATAATAATAGTAATAATAGTAGTGATGACTAGAATAATAACATTAATAATAGTAATGATATAATAATAATAATAATAATAATAATAATAATAATAATAATAATAATAATAATAATAATAATATTAATAATAATAAAATCGTTCGATTTGACTTAGAGTCTTTTTAAAGAAAATCAACTTGATTAAATACTTGTTAATTAGCTATTTAAAATAATTGAGGATTTAAAATTACAAGTGTAAGGTGTTCATAAGAAAATGAATGCGGACAAACATGCATGGTTTGAAAAAAAATATAGGTATGTTTGACGAGTTTGAAGGGACTAAGTATTGGTGCAAGGCTAAGAGTGAGCTTCAAGTGACCAGGGAATGCGGTTTAGGGTATTGCATGGCAGAAACAAGTTAGGTATTCCTGAGCATAGTTGGTGTGTTTGGGCCACTACAATGGTACTAGGCTCGCAACATGAGCATATGGTAAAACATAAGGTGTGATAAATGGTTGATTAATGGGTCATGGGAAGCATTTCAATATTGTGAGGCGATTGAGTGGTGACGCATAAACGAGCCAAACAAAGGTTGTGTTTCCGTGTAGGGAATTTTTTTTAATGGTTGGGTTGGCTTTGGGTGTCTTGGGTTTGTGTTGGGTTTTAGGTTGGTTAGGGCATATATTTTGTGTTTGCGCTTGTTGTTGTGGTTGGTGCTGATGAGTTTTGATGCATTTAGGTTAGCATGGTTGGGATCACGACGGCCTATTGTTTGAAAATCTGGGCTGTCACTTTGCGGGTTGAGTTTCGAGGGCAACATCGAGAAAACGAGAAGACATGCCGCGAAGCGGAAATGATTCGCGTTACATGGGATGTAAATATGAAAATTCGAATTACCAACCAATAGAAACACTACATGAAGCATTCATGAAATCAGAATTACTCTGTATAAATAATTAAATAAAAGCGCACTAAACAAAATTTTAATTTGAGATTCAAATGTCCATGACCCACTATGGGTTTTCGGATTTCAATAAGAATTTCATAACTAATTAAATGAAAACTATATCAAATTTGCAATCAGAATATCCATTACTACCATGGATTTTCGTATCCCAATATAAACTTAATATAAACAGTGAAATCGAATTTAAAATCGAGTGTTCATGTATCACCATAACTTTTCGAATTTTCAATTAAACCAAAATAATAATCAAATATCTGAATAAGGAAAACGAACTGAAACTCGGCTATTCATGTATCACCAAGACTTTTCGAATTTCTAATTAAATCCATAATAATAAATAAATATATAACTAGAGAAAACGAATTGAAAACTCGAACTATTCATGTATCACCATGACTTTTCGAATTTTCAATTGAAATCATAATAATAAATGAATATATAACTAAAAATTAAACGAATTGAAACCTCGACTATACATGTATCACCATGACTTTTCGAATTTTCAATCAAAACCATAATAATAAGTGAATATATAACTAAGAAAACGAATTGAAAGCTCGACTATTCATGTAACACCATGACTTTTTGAATTTTCAATTAAAATCATACTAATAAATGAATATATAACTTAAAAGAAAAGGAATTGAAAAGTCGACTATTCATGTATCATCATAACTTTTCGAATTTTCAATTAAAACCATAATAATAAGTGAATATATAACTAAGAAAACGAATTGAAAGCTGACTATTCATGTAATACCATGACTTTTCAAAATTTCAATTAAAATCATAATAAAAAATGAATATATAACATAAAATAAAACGAATTGAAAACTCGACTATTCATGTATCACCATAACTTTTTGAATTCTCAATTAAAACCATAAAATAAGTGAATATATAAGTAAGAAAACGAATTGAAAGCTCGACTATTCATGTAACACCATGACTTTTTGAATTTTCAATTAAAATCATAATAATAAATGAATATATAACTTAAAAAGAAAACGAATTGAAAATTCGACCATTCATGTATCACTATGACTTTTCGAATTTTCAATTAAAACCATAGTATAAACAATTGAGTCTTTGGAATCACACGTTGTATGAATTATCATAACTTGTATGTTCCAGTAGAAATAAAAAATGCGTAATCAAAACGAACCAAAAGCTGGTTATTCGTGTATCACCACGACTTGTCAGACTTTTAGCTAAAACTCATTGTAAAACATTGAGGGTCGGAGTCACACGTCGCATGAACCATCATTACTTGTGTGACATCCTTAGGAGTGTAACAATATTCTTTTCACAAAGAGAACATGGTCACGTTTGAAATCATAAAGTTGTGATTCGTAGGTCGTTACGTCTAACCACCTATCTTACAGTCACGGCTCTGATACCAATCTGTAACACCCCGGCTTTAAGCGGAATACGCCGGGTGCAACGTACAGATCACTCATAAACTCGTAACACTATTAATAGTGACAATATATTTATTTTATTCCATAATATCGCAAGTACACAAATAGTTTGATAATGAGACAATCAACATTACATCTAAATGAAACAAATATTATTCATTGAAATAATCCTAAGGTATAACTAGTTTTCTTGTCCTAGCACTTCATCGTATCAACCTGCAGCACGTTTAAAATAATATATTTTGTCAACAACACATGTTGGTGAGTTTTCATAAGTTTTTGCGTATATAAATATATATAAAATACGCGATTCAACGATCGTCATGCAATAAATATTCAAACATAATGTAACTGAAATCAAATAGTTTCGTTCTCCCGTTCATTTAGCCGAAGCCGTAGAAGTCGGGGAAATGAGAACCACCTTACGTAAACAACCGAAGTCGTAATGTTAGACGGCGCAGGTACGTCCTGTCGGACCCTCCCACTATGTGTATGCGTTTGCGTTTGCGTAACTTCCACCATAAAAACAGTAAACACGTTGCACATAATTCACGTATAATCATAAACAATATGCAAGAATAATATTAACATGTACGATAAATGTGAATCGGTTTGTAAACAAGCGCATAACTAACGAAATAAAAACTTGTGGCATGCTACACCCCAAAACATTATAAAGCGTTAAAAAGGGGTTATGAAAAACTCACATGTTAAATAAGCATGAATGAGTAAATAAGCGAAGATGTCTTTAAGCGAGTGAACCGACAGGGTTCGGTTCAATAAGTGACCCTAGATAAATAGATAACTATGATCAAAATAAGTTTGAGAAAAGATGAGAAATAGATGGTCGACATGTTCAGTTTATAATTCTTAAACGAAAAGTTTGTTAAAAATATTTTTGTTCTATTTTTATAAGTTAAATGAAATAGGTTAGGTATTTGATTTTTAATCAATTTTATTTTAGTTTTAGAAAAAAAAATAAAATAAAAATAAAGGTTATAATAATTATTAGTTAATTTTAATGATTTCTGTTCGTTTCCGAGCTGAATATTATTTAATAAAACAAGTTTAACGAGTGGTTCATGTTTTTGGTTGGACATGAACTCGGTTTGATTCGGGTTTATATCTAACATGCTTGAAATGATAAGATGGCGTGACATGTTGGAAATTCTTAGTCTTGTTTATTAGTTTTGCAAAAGTTATTTTTTAACTTAAAACTTATTTTTAACCGAACATTAACGTGCCGACGAGTGATAGTGGAAACACAACCACGGTTGTTAATTTAGAGTGACAACATGATGATGATCATAAGACAATAATTACCCGATGATGGAATATCAAAGAAGAGAGAAGAATTTGAAACTTGGATTTTTGCACCATTTGAAAAGCAATAACACAATTGAAAGTGTAAAGTGTTGTGGTGAATGATTTGTAGAAGTTTGAGAGGCTTTATATAGGCTTCAAATCGTTAATAACAAGGTTGAAGTGATTAATTGCATAAGCTAGTCATAAGGCTAGTCTTAGGCAATATTAATCACGAGATTAATGATCTTTCACCCAATTTGGTGAATTAGGAAGTTAATTATCAATAATAAAATAGTCTAGGTTCATCCAATACTGTAATGGAGGGAATTTAGAGATGATGAGAAGAAGACGGTTGAACCGTCTTGAAGAATACCAATAATTATAAACAATTAAATAACACAATCAATACTCAATAAATACGGAGATTTTATTAATAATTCGAAAAGTATCAAAATTTTAAAATGGTTCGGGTTTTCGGGTTTTTAAAAATGACGAATGTCACAAATGAAACCGAACTTAGCAAAGCTTAACTTTATTATTATTTTGACGAAGCGACTTATTTGTTTAATGAAACTTTCCTTTAGTTTATTTGCTTATTAAATTTTAACTTTATTATTGTTATTACGAACCGATTTAACGATTCTTAACAAGCTTTTCATGCTAACGGCTTTTTAACGAGTCTTTACGTTTAAGCTTCTTTAATGAGTCAGGTTTTCGGTTTTACTTAAGTACACTCGATTTAAGCTCATACTTTTATAAGTTAAGCGCTCGCCTGTTGTACCTATACGTTTAAGCGTTCTTACGAGCTTCTTAAGCTAACGGGTTCTAAACGAGTCGGGTCTCATTTATTTTTGAATCAAGTTCGGGTTAAATCCTTGTATTATATATATTTGTTTTATTATTATTGTTTATTATTTCTTTTATCATTGAGCTGAATTACGAAAATACCCTCCTATCATCCCTACATAAAGGAAAACCGACCCTTACCCGTGTAACCATTCTCGCCGGCTTCTTCCATGTTTCTGGCAGCCATGGCTACGAAAAGAGGAAGAAAAAGATGTTTGGGGCTTTCCCTCAACCTTTCTTAATCGAGCCGAATAGGGATATGGCACCATTCATTCCACTCTAGTTGACGATTCGGTGAGTCGAGTACCAGGTTTGGTTGGCTTGTGATTTGGCTCGAGTTTACCAATCCACTCGAGTTGGGTTTTGCTTTTACAAGTTCGAGTCCCTTCCTCTTTCAATCGGCTCGACCTTGATTGAGTCATTTCTTACCATTCGACTCGAATTCCAACTGAGTCTCTGATGTGTTGTAAAACACACGTATTTCCGCACCTTTTATCTACGTATTGTATTACATTTTATGTATTTTAACTTGTTTTAGATAGGTTTTACATATTTTTATTTATCTTGTTGGCAAAGGGTGGAAAGGAAGAAAAACTGAAGAGCAGGTTGTGCGAGATATGCAGAGGAGGGCATGATACCGTTCAGTGCCCAGTCAGTTCGCTGGAGGAGGCCGTAGACTTTATAGGAAATCCGAAGCGAAATCCAAATTCTTTCAATTCTTATAACTCGGGATGGAGAGGCAATCAGAATTCCAACTGGAAGAGCGGCAATCAGTCTGGTTTTCAGCAGCGTCAGAGTTTATTCCAGGATGCCGGTGAGGGAGCGAGCAGTGGGGAGAAGAAGCCCACTTTGGAGGACATGATGGTGCAACAGACGCAGATGCTGTCACAGCTTATGACGCGAGAGGATTCCCAACATAAAGAGACCCAGGAGAAGTTTCGCGAGCACGAGCAGTTCATGAGGAATCAGGGAGCGTTGATTCAGAGTCTCGAGCGGCCGATGGGGGAGATGGCCAGTCGATTGAACGAGAGGCTGCAGGGCACGCTACCGAGTAACACCGAGCAGAACCCGAAAGGATTCGCAAAAGCTGTGACAACGAGGAGCGGTGCAGGGGCACGAGATGAGCCTGGGATTCAGCAGAGGTCTAGAGGAGGAGTCATCGAGGAGCCTGCAATAGTTGTACAGGAGCAGGTGGATGAGGAGATTCAGATGGAGTATCCACCGGCCCAGGTGCATAAGAGGAGCAGCCCAGGGAGTTTAGCACAGGCCAAGAGACAGCATGTTGATACATGTTTTATACGTCTCGATCTTTATCAGAGTTATTAATGTAATAGATTAAAGTATAGGGGTTATAATGTAATTATGGTAAAAAGGCCATTCGCTCTATTGTAAGTTACATTCGTTACTCCATAACGAATGTAACACATTCGTCTAAATGTAAGCTCATTTGTTAACCATGTTTAATGAATGAGATAACGAATGAGGGCCATTCGCTATCATTTAATGTACTAACGAATAAGCATGTTTATTCGTTAGAGTAACTGTAACGAATGACCTATTCATTAAGCTTAACTTAACGAATAGGGTCATCTCCTATATATATCCCCTGTAATCTATTCTAATGGTAACAGTTCTGATTATTCCATCTCAAGTCTCGTTACTCTGCTGAATTGTTCTCTCAACCTACACATCACACATATTAACGTAAATCAAACCTAATCGTATATGATCAACATGAACATCGATGTAATCAAAGGATCTAGATCCGTTATAAGCTCTTTCAAGTGGTATCAGAGCCACGGGATCTGATCTTCATTGCTTATGTTGATGAATCGTATAATGAAGCTTGAAATTGTTTATTTCATGATGAATTTGAATTCCGGTGAAACAGAGGATAATCGTTAAACGTATTAGAGTTGGTTTAGAGGTAATTGGAATTAGTGTTAAGGTAATTGAGAGGATCAATGGAGTTTTGAGTTAGGATTAGTATGAAATTGGACTGAATTGAGTTGTTTACGTCAATGGTGGTTAACGTGAATATTTGAAACATCTGATTGAGGTCTGGTTTGGTTTGAGTGTGAGTTTGAAGTGGTTTATTGAGGTTCGAAATTGATTTCCGAGCAAGTTGGTATAGATTTTAGGTGTTATGGACGAATATAGACAAATCTGGAATAAATCGGATAGTTTGAATGTTTGAAGACTGATTCGTTACTGTTTGAAGAGTGATTCGTTACTATTGAAGACATTCGTTAAGACTTTCGTTAAGATTTAACTACCTATTTGTTCAAATCTAACTGCTAATTCGTTAAACCTAACTGCCCATTCGCTAAAGCAATTCGTTAGCCATTCGCTATCCAAATCACATTCGTTCATACAGAGTCGTTAAACTCATTCGTTAAGCCTTTCATTCGTGAAAATTTGTTAACGAATATCACTCATTCGTTAAAAGTAATTCTCATTTAACGAATATCAATCTTTCGTTAAATCAAATTTCGCATTCGTTACGATACCCATTCGTATAAACAGTAGACTTTAAAGATTAATAATTTCGATCCTTGAAGTTTAACCAATTATTTCATTATGGCGTCACAAAACGTGTCTTACTATGCATTAGCTTCTTAGAACGTATTATTGCAGCAGATGCTAACCATGGATAATGAAATTGGCAGTCACAACAAATGTTCCAAATTGTTGAAATTGTCAGACTTTGCTCGCTGGGAACCGAGGTTCCATGCTCACTTGGGATCCGTGCATCCAAGTAGTGTGCGTTTTCTTGACGATGTGTATGCGGCACCTTTGGTAGGCAGTGACAACATGGGGTGGACACCGAAGGAATTCAAAGATTATGAAACTCAAGAGTTGAAAGATTTTGAGAGTGAAACTAAAGCCTACTCAACTCTCACTATGGCATTACCGGAACAAATTTTTCATCAATACAGTACAATTAAGATTTGTGCTTCTTTGTTCAAAACTTTGAAAACAAGAAGTTTGGGGAACACACATGAGAGTAAGAAGACGCTCGTAAAATTTCAATTTAGAAATTATATTTTGATGAAAAACGAGACGGTTGAAGAGATGATTAACCGATTTAGTCATCTAATTGTGGAGATGTCAAGTGTTAATCTTGAGCCAACTGAAACAGATAAGATTGATACACTGAAGAATGCTATACCTCCTTCATATTCAACTTTCCTGTTTGTATTTAAAGAAAACGGTTTCTTTCGAAACACCGAGCTCACAGCAGTGCAATTCATCAACAAGATTGAAGAAAGGGAATTCGATATTAAATGTCAAGACTCGTTGAAAGAACATCAAAACCAGCAATCTTCAACTCAAAACCCTTCACTCTATGGGGGTGCCTTGCCAGCAAATCATTCTTCAAGTTCTGTACCAATAAGTGCTTTCTTTGCCCAAGCTCAAGAAGAAATTCCTAATGTATGCTTTATGGCCAATGGAGCTAATGCAAACACAAGTGCTCCATCATCAAGCTTGCTTAAAGTAAATCTGCAAGAGGCTGAACAACAGCTTGCATTCTTGTGTGCTTTCATGACTCATATGAACAGCTTGTTGGAAGCAAGATTGCCACAAGTGAATTAACAGATGAAGATTATGATCAAATTGACCCGGATGATATTGAATTAATGGATCTCAAGTGGAACATGGATATGATCGTTCGAAAAGTCAAGAGATTCATGCTGCGAACTGGGAAAGATCTTCCTGCTTTGAATAAAAGGGTCGGATTTGATAAACTGAAGGTGAAATGTTACAATTGCGGGGACTTTGGCCATTTTGCCAAAGAATGTGATAGGCCAAGAAAATAATATTCTGGGTCACGCAATTCAGAAAGATCTTCAGGAAAGAATTCATCTGGTGGAGATAAGAGTAAACGACTATATCTGTTGGTGTACAAGATAAATCTCCTGCTACTCAAGCTCTTATGGTTAATGAAGCTGTTGATTGGTCTCAACGTTTGTTGGGAAATCAAGCAAATATGGCAATCTTTGAACCAGTAGAGAAATTTGAAGATGCTAGCAGTGATAATGTATCTGAGGAAAGTGATTCATCTGATTCTGAGATGGATACTGATCACAGTCTGTCTTCTCAAACCTAATCAATTCCTGATCAAGTTGAATCTTATGCATGTATGGCTAAGATTGATGAGGTATGTCCTAAACCTCAAATTAATGTATCTGAACCTTCATCTGAAGTGATTGATTGTGCTGAATGTGCTGTATTCAAAGTCAAACTTGAAGCATTCTTAAATCAGAACAATACTCTCACAAAAGATCACTTTATGATCAATGAATGCTACAAACAGAAAACAAAATTGCTAGAGCAATCAACTCTTAAAATACAAAAACTGTCTGAAAGCAATCATGATCTTAAAGCTAAGGTTCAGTGTAAGATCATCGAAGTTGATCAATATTTTAAGGAGATTCTTCGTCTTCGAACTTGCATTTCCAATCTCGAAAATGAAGTAATGGAACTTAAAAATAAGCTTGGAAAATTTAGAGTTTTTTCATTTCTTTTAAATGAAATAATCGAAGTTAACCATTCACATAAGAAAAATGGAAAAACAGGTTTGGGATATGTCGAAATTCCTCCTCCTTTTAAGCAAGATTACAATAGCATTCCCGATGTGGAAAAATGTTCAGATATGTCTACTGTTAAATCTGAGAATGTTGATACAACCGAAACTACTTGTGAACCAATTCATGTCAAAAGTAAAAGTGTTTTCACCAAAAATGAATTGGATGGTTCAATCGAGGAGTTGACTGAACCAGATGAGATTGTCAAAAACAAAGATATACCTGTTAACAATCACATTCTGTGTGAACCCGAAGAGTTTGAGCATGCGGTTTATGGCTCAAAGTTGTCGGGTAGTTCAATGAAAAAGATTGATGCAACTCCTAAATCGAAGATGTCAAATAAACCGACAGTCACTGATGAGGAATTGATGAAATTTATCAATCCTCAGTCGGTTTCTCCAAATGGGAAAGTATTTAAATTAAAGGGTTGATCAAAAGTGTTCTCAGACAAGGAAGTTCCTTTGAACCTTCTTAAACCTGAAATGATTGAAAGTGTATATCAAGATGATACCTCAAAGATCACCGAACTTGAACACAAATTTTTTCAATCAAAATTGGTTAAAGTTCATGAAAAACATAAATATGATGTGTTTAAACCTATTAGATTTGTAAAATCATCAGGTTTGGAGAATTCTTCGAATTCAACAAATCTTGAATTTTATAAGAATAAAAAGGGTTTAAAACATGAAACACCGAAGAATGTCACATTTGAGAAACCCAAAGATGATATTCGTCAATCTTTGCTATCAAAAACTACCTGTGCTTCACCACCAAAATCTTTGGACTCTCGATTATGTTTCAAGTGTGGTGAACCGGGCCATGTCTCCAAAAAGTGTAAAACAAAGAGAGATGATATCAAAAGCTCTTCAACTCAAATGACTGCTTTGTTTCCAAACATAAAAGAAAATCAAGTTGATGAATGTGTTATAATGTATTCGAATATTAATCCGAAGAAAGTTATTTGGATTGATTCGGATAATATAGCAAACAAATGTGTTGACCGTGTTCAACCAATTTGTTCAAATACTGATTCGGGAAGAATACGTGATGGATACTTAAAGAAGAAAAATAAGAAAACTGTCACATATTCTCAAGTCCCGAATGTCAGCATTAATTTAAATGTTTCTCCTAAAGTATCAAAAGGAGAGCCCAAGACTGAGGCTTGGGCTGCCTTTTTGAACTAATCATTTACTTGTTTGTGGAGAGTTCATCCAGTTCTGGGTCTACACACAAGATGATTTTGGATAGTGTATGTTCTAGGCATATAACTGGCAACCTAAATCTACTAAGAAATGTTAAAGACATTCAAGGAGGTTATGTTGCGTTTGCCGGTAACAACGGGGGAATGATTACAAAGGAGGGAGAAGTGTCAAACGGGATTGTAACATTTGAAAAAGTAAATTATTGTGAGAAGGTGGATCATAATCTTCTAAGTGTTTCGCAGATATGTGATAAAAAGTTTACCACCATTTTCACAGACAAGGAATGTATTATCCTTCAACTGGAATATATAATTCCTGAAGATATGGTTGTCATGAGATCACCTCGATCGAATGATATTTATGTACTGGATATGAGTTATGATGTATCTGCTTCACCCTTAGTGACTTGTTTCGTATCAAAAGCGACTGAAAAAGATTCTATTCTTTGGCATCGACGTATGGGACACATTCACTTACGAAAGATGAACTTTCTTATTGCAAATAATTTAGTGGATGGTGTGTCCCTCAAGAATTTCAAGTTCAATGATCACAGCGTCGCGTGCAAGAAAGGGAAACAAAAGAAGAAATCACATCCAAGCAAGTCACTTAACACGATTATTACTCCTCTGGAATGACTTCAAATGGATCTCTTTGGTCCAGTGAATCGTGCCAGTATTGATGGAGATTGGTACTGCTTAGTAGTGACTGATGATTTCTCACGTTACTCTTGGGTGTTATTTATGGGATCGAAAGATCAAACACCTTTCTTAATTTAGAATTTAATTACTAAGATCGAATCACTTTACAAAGTAAAAGTGAGACGAATTTGTAGTGACAACGGAACTGAATTCAGGAATAATGTATTGGATTTCTTCTGCATACAGAAAGGAATTCATCGGGAATTCAGTGCACCTTATGTTCCTCAACAGAATGGTGTTTCTGAAAGAAAGAATCGTACGATGATTGAAGCTGCAAGAACGATGCTCGTGGATTCGAAGCTACCCGTTCAATTCTGGAACGAAGCTGTGAACACAGCGTAGTAAAGAAGCTCAAAAAGACGAGTTACGAGCTTCTAAACAATCGTAAACCGAACTTAAGGTATTTGGAACCGTTCGGGTGTCCATGTACTGTTTTGAAGAGAGAGGCTAGAAAGTTTGATGAAAAAGCCTTTGAGGGGTATTTCTTGGGATACAATTCTCCTAAGAAACGGGTCTTTAATATCTCTTCGGGTTGTGTGGAAGAATGGTATCACGTTGATTGCTAAAGTTATACCACTCCACCAACTGGTACTGGGGACGACTGGATGTTCGATTACGATGGATTATTTAATTGGTTTACTTCAACGGTTGAAGAAGTCCTTGAAGATCTCATTAGATCTTATTTGGAGGAACAATGTCTTCCGAATCCAAGGTGTTCTTCAGTTGATGTAAATGACTCACCTAAAGTATCAGAAACGTCGAACGAAATTTCTGAATCTTCCGATGATGCTGATTTTGTGGATTCATCGTCTGTTATGTTAGATGAAGCTCCAGAGTCAACTGAGCCAATTCTAATTAGTGATGATTCACCGACTGTCTCTTTAGACACAGTGGAGGAAAATATCACCAATTTGGGTGATAACATATTTGTCCCTGCTAATCCTTTCTTAAGGATTCATTCGAGTCATCCGCAGGAACAGATAATTGGTGATGTGAACGATGGGGTTCGCACAAGACACCAATTAGCTAATATATGTGATGATCAAGTTGATGTTAATGTAACTCCTACCGAGGATTCGATAGTTTGTGCTTATGCAGATTTGCACTCTTCGGGTATCCTCAGTATTGCACAATACACATGCTTCCTATCACAGATAGAACCGACAAGTGTCACAATGGCACTTAAGGAATCGTCTTGGGTTGAAGCTATGCAGGAGGAGCTGCAACAGTTTGTTCAACTGGGTGTATGGGACTTAATAGATAAACTCGACCATGTGAAAAAGGCTATTCCGACCAAATGGGTTTTTAAGTGTAAGAAGGACGATCGTGGGGTAATCGTGAGGAACAAGGCACGATTGGTCGTTCTTGGTTACAATCAACAAGAAGGCATAGACTACACTGAAGTATATGCTCGGGTAGCATGACTAGATGCTATATGTATCTTTCTTGCCTATGCAGCCTATAAAAATTTTAAGGTTTATCAAATGGATGTGAAGTCGGCGTTCTTAAACGGAGCTATTCATGAGGAAGTGTATGTGAAACAGCCTCCTGGTTTCGAGGATCCAGACTTTCCAGTGCGTGTTTACCGATTAAACAAGGCTCTTTATGGTTTACACCAGGCCCCGAGCGCCTGGTACAGCACGTTGGCTGACCATCTGATTAAAAGTAGATTCACGAGGGGGACTGTGGATTGTACGTTATTCTATAAGAACGTGGCTGATGATTTGCTCCTCGTCCAATCTATGTGGATGACATAATTTTTGGTTCGACGAACGACAACTTGTGTAAAGATTTTGAAAAGGCGATTCAAACCAAATTCGAAATGAGCTCGATGGGAGAGATAAACTTTTTCTTAGGATTGCAAGTTCATTAGTCTGATTCCGGGATCTTTATCCATCTGACGAAATATGTGAATGATGTCTTGAGCCGATTCAAGATATCTGACGGCAAAATTCCTTCGACACCTCTTCCTGTGGGTTACTGTTTATCACCGGATGAATTGGAAGATACCGTTGATCCAACCCTATATCGTGCCCATGATTGGTTCTCTCATGTATTTGACTACATCACAACCTGATATTATGTTTCCTGTTTGTTTGTGTGCTAGGTACCAATCGAGTCCCCGAGTGACTCACCAAGCGGCAGTAAAGCGCATCTTACATTATCTGAGGGGAAATCCAGACATCGGGTTATGGTACCCCAAAGATGATAGGTTTGATCTCACCGCTTTTACTGATTCGGACTACGGAGGATGCAAAATCAACTTCAAGTCTACAACAGCGGGATGTCAATTCTTAGGAAACCGGCTTGTTTCCTGGCAGTGTAAGAAGCAGACAACGGTCTCAACTTCAACAGCCGAAGCGGAGTATGTGGCGGCCTCGAGTTGCTGCTCACAGGTTCTCTGGATCCAGCAACACTTGTGGGATTACAGTTTGAAGTTTCTTACTACTCCCATTTATATTGATAATTCTGCTGCAATTCAATCACCAAAAATCTGGTTCACCATTCGAAAACCAAACATATTGAAATCCGTTATCACTTCATACATGATTGTGTTGAAAAGAAATTAATATCAATTGATAAAATTCACACGGATTTTCAAAAGGCTGACCTTTATACCAAAGCGTTTGACAGAACACGTTTTCAATATCTGTTGGGTATAAATGGTTTAAAAACTTTAAAAGATATTCAAAAGCTTGGTTAAATCATTTTATTTCATGTTTGTTTCGATTTTTGTCGTTTTAGGGGGGAGAAAATATAAAAACCAAAAATATTGTGTTTTCAGTTTGTACAGAGAAAACTAAAAACTCCAAAAACATTCAAATATTGAAAAATTTCAAAAACAATGAAAAATGCTCCTAAAAATGAGTTTTGAAGCAAAAAGGAAAAATGATAGTACATTGACGGGATTGATCTAGTAAATGAATAAACTAGATTAAAAATTACCGTAAGGCCAACAATATGATATGCGAAGATAGGCTTGACAGACTATATAGGAACTGATAAGATATAGAGATAATGAATGCCGAACCTAGTGGAATTACATCTTGAAAGATTGATACTATATTTGATTTAAAGAAAAGTCTAAAGTCAAAATAATTACTGTGTGTGCATGCTTTCATTTTTGAAGAAAATTCTGCTTTGTTTTTATTTTATTTTGCTAAGAAATTCAACTTTATTTTTTTCTTTATTTTTATTCAAATATTGGATCCTCTCCTGCGCGATAAGATTATCCGACCTGAGGGTTAATATTTGAGTATTCTGCTTTATTTTCTTGGTGTTTCATATAAATTCTTGGACTTTCTCTGCGCGATAATACGGGATTATCCGAATTGAGAGTTAAGAGTTTATGCAACTTCAACTTATTTTTATCTTTTTATTTTGTTGAAATGGAACCTTATCTGCGTGTAGTAATACCGATATTAAGGGAAAATTTTGACATTCTGTTTTATTTTCTTTTTATTATTTTTGCATGAGTCACAGTTAATCAAAATTTGGAAAATTAAAGAAAAACGTACATGTGATATTCACTGTATAAGAGATAGAAATGTTATATCTGATTGATGGGGTCCACATATGGTTTTGTGCCTAATTGAACCAAATTAAAGCATATCGTAAAGTTTCTGACAAGTCTGTGAAAAGTTTAAGAGGACAATTATATCTGCAATCATCGTTGGGTTACGTGTATAATAATCATCGAAATTGAAGTGTTACTTAGTGACATTTTTGTCAATATGATTCCCTGCTCAACTCACGAAAATATGTACTGCTTTATTAGTATATTTTTATTTGTCATTTGTTAATTGAAAAGTTTCAAAAATCCAAAAAGATTTTATTTCTTTTTCATTTCTGCTTTAGTTTCGATTTACCAAGCTAGCGAATAATTCAAAAGAAAAATAAAAATATTGATCCCCAAAATATTTAACTTAATCGTGCTTAATGTATTTACAACTGGTATCAGTTGTATTTTTTACGTAAAAATCCGTTTTTAAATTAAACATTACCGATTCTTGGTTGATCGGGTATTTTTAATGTATAAAATCAAACCCTAATGGGATTTGGTTAATTATTTTATTATTTTTAAAAACCCTAATTGGTTTTAAAATTATTTAATTCCTTAAGAGATTGGTATCTCATTCGCTGAGGAAAACATGGTGATTCGTTAAATGGTTTAACAAATGTAAAGCCATTCGTTATTTTAAGATTAACGAATGAGTTTCTCATTCGTTATAACTACATTTGCTTCCGTTGTGCAAAACGAATGGAAGTCATTCGCGTGACCATTAACGAATGGAATGAATTTAATTTATCATTCGTTAAGATGTTAACGAATAACACTCTCATTCATCAGAAACATTAACGAATAACGTATATTTGTTAAAGTTTAACGAATGAATTCCTATTCGTTAAAAGGACTGATGAATCAGCTTAACATGTTAACGAATGAGGCCATTCGTTAGTTCAAATTTAAACGAATGACCTTGGGTTGCGTGAAATTATTGGGGTTTATAATCCCAAGAATAGACGAATGACGGTTCATTCGCCTGTTTCCTATTTCATCGTCACCTAAGAGAACTCTTGCAAACATTTTCCAGAATTCTTACACCGAAGATTATACCGATTAACTGATCTCATTGTGTTCTGCAGGTATAGACGATGACAATGATATGATTTGTGTAGAATTTCCTTGGATATTTTTGGTTTAATCGATTGAATTATTTACTGCATGTTAACCAAACAGTTAACAATGATTAAAACCATTTATTGGGTCGTTTCTCGAGCAAAAGACATCTAATCGGGAATAAAATTGTTCATCGATGCTTGTTATTAGGATTAATGGTTAATTGTTATCAGATTTGTATGATTCAGACGATAATCTTCGTCGTGTTTGACCTCTTTAAGTCAAAATCATGTCAAAAAATTTGACTCTGGATTGTCAAAATGATAATTAGGATAGATTCTTTAAGTGTTAACGAATGATGTGTATATTCGTTAAACTTGTTAACGAATGATCATACGATTTGTTAATGAATGAAGTATAACGAATCACATTGATTCGTTAATTAATTAAAAACTTATTCGTATCACACATGTTAACGAATAGGTTTCATTCGCTATAGGCAACGAATGTAAATATAATGTATAACGAATGTCTCATTCGTTTAAATCTTTTAACGAATGAGATAACCCTTCGTTAAGCAGTATTGAATATTATACTAATGTTTGTTATCTTTAACAGAAATGGCTAACGAAAACGTTCAAAATTCTGCTCCCGAGCAAAACCCGATGGCTAACCCTGCTGAAGCTGAACTTGAACAAGCACTAGTACTCTTGTCATGGAATGAAATTCATAACATCTGTGCATATCTCGAGCCACAATTTGAAGATACACCGATTTTTGGCGGGATGATTAGTTTCTTGACCCGATCAAGAATTTACAAGGCCATATCTACTCACACTGTGGTTTATCAGAAGATTATACGTGCGTTCTGGGATACAGCTCGATTGAATGAAGCAGAAAATCAGATCGAGGCTGTTATTCAAGACAAGCGAGTGGTGATCAATGTTAGAGTTATTCGAGACTCGTTGGGCTTTATTGATACAATTGACGATCCATGTGAGTTCGAGAAGGATTTGATTAGAGGGTTATTCAGCTGTGTAAAGTATAATGGCGATCTGGGTAGATCCATGTACAACAAGGCTAACTTGTGTGAACAATACAACTACTTGTTGCACGTGTTGATATATTGTCTCGGTGGACGAAGAGGTGGATTTGACGAGTGTCGAGCCATGTTGCAATCTGCTTTTGTCGCCTTGGTGTTGAATAAACCATTCAACTTCTCTAAAATGGTTTATGATCACTTGAAGGAGAACTTGACGAGCCGCCATAAGTTTTAAATGTATCCAAGATTTCTCCAGTTGATAATCAATGATCTCCAACCTGAGTTGATTAAAGATTAGGATGATGCGATGAAGTTAAAGCATATGGATGATGAGACCATGAGACGTTTGAGATCGTACCGAGGTCAGAGTCTTACAGATAGACCAAAGTTCAAGCGTTTGATTGGTCATTTGGTGAATATTGATTACATTGCACCACCTAATGATCGTTGGATTCATGATGACTCCGATTCTGAATGTGAAGGTGGTGGTGGTGGAAATGGTGGTGATGGTGGTCCAGGACCACAGGCTGCGTTTGGTTATGAGCAGAAGCGTAAGCGTAAGGGTAAAGAACCCATGGTGCAAAAGGGGGAGAAACCAAAGAAGCAAAGGGTACGACGTGGCTTAGGGATTGAAATTCTTAGTCAACCGTTTGTTCGTTCGACTCCTCCGGTATCTATTTCGAGTTCTATTCCCACGTCTCCTATGCCTCCACAGATTCCAAGGTCACCAACACCGGTTCACATGCTAGTATCTCCGGTACCTCCTTCTATGACCTTGATTACAACTGCACGACCAGATCCTGTTTTTGGTGACATACTTCAGACAGTGTTGGCTCGTATGCCTACACCACAGCCAACCACTCCAGTGCCTCCTGTTACACCTACATCGTTGCCGAGACCTGAGCATTCGTTTATGACTTTTAATTGTCCTCAAGGTCCGATGCAATTACTTCATCCTCATTTTTATGAGTTGTCTCTCAGTGCCTAGTGGTTTAACATATTGAATCTGGTGCATATGCAACAAACCCAGATTCAAGCAGATCGTTCATTTCAGGAACAGATGTGGGCAGAGCAGTGGAATATGTTTAGACATATTCAGTTCATTTAGCGAGAAAATAGGGAACTGAAAGCCCTTGTTTCTGCTCAGGGGGAGAGATTGGATAAGTAGGATGAGATCATTCTTCAGTTGACATGTAAAGACGATGAGTTAAAGAAGTTAAAGAATAATGAAGATGATCAAGATGGAGCAGGTGGTGGGATAGATCAGCAACCGGGCGGCAGTTCTGCACCGTCGACAGGTAATAAGACTGATTCAAGTGTTGGTGGTGGGTCTAGAGATAGTCAGATGCAGATTGTGCCATACAAAGACTACATGAGAGCCAAACCGATTGATGTTATTCAGGCCAATATGATTTTGTTTGTTGGTATGGATGGGATTGTGTATAGTATGGTGAATGCAAATGAGATCGAAGAAGGTGAATTGTTGATCATTCATTAACAAAAGAACAAATTGCCTTGCTTCTGGATCTAAATGAAGATGAGGTGGATGAGTTGGATAAGAGTATGGAAGTGGATGTTGAAATGGAAGAAAGTACTAATGAAAGTACTAATATAGGCATTCCACACGGGAATGTGCCTGATTTTGATGAGGAAGAGGTAGAAGATGTTACTGCTGAGGAATATCCTGAGTTCTACACTGACAATAACAATGACTCAGGAATTCCATTTTTCACTACAGAACATTTTGATGCGGCAGAACGTCGTTTACAGGAGGAGATAGAGAAGTGGAATAAAGCTGCAGAGACCAGTCACTTATCGACAACAGAGAAAAAGCGCAAACGCGCTTTGGATGGTATGTTCGAGCATAACGTAAAGAAGATGAACAAGATGATCGAGACCTTTCGTTATCATGAATAGGAGGAAGTAAAATTAGCAAGGGCTCGAGCATCGGCATACCAAATGACAAAGAACAAGCCAGCAAAAGATGTAAGAGGTGATCTGGTGGCATGGCAGTTTGATTTAGATCTTAAGGTATATATTGTTAAGTGGGAGCATGGTATTTATTACTTCAGACGCCCACACGATATCTTATCTATGCCCAGGTGGGATGTGAGAACACTAGCTAATCGACAATTCGTGAATCGTGGGGACGATAAGTGGGCTAGTTGGTTCTATAAGCAGTTATTACATGAAACCCGTTTCGGTTTCAAGTTCTTCAAGCAACAGGTGCCTACTCATAAGTACATTGATGAGATCGATACTCGCACAGGCTGGAGAAAGTTGATATTACAGGTAAATCCGCCAAAGACGATGAAGAGGGTCCCAATGAAGATATTTCCTCAGAGTCTATTCACCACGTTTAATTATTGGTACTACGACAACGTTATGGGTGAAGCGGTTATTGTATATGGTCACGGTTCTAACACGAAGACAATACGTGTGATTGACCCAATGTGGCTAGTTAACTTATCTAAGGATGACAATGATGCATTATTTACAAGTCAGATCAGATTTGCTAATGTAAGCGACTAAGAGCTTGCTATGCAGTTTCAGAAGGTTGTTAGAGTCTGTTATGCATACAAGATTCACAGTTACGTTGATTGGAAGACCAAAATGTTCCAGAGATAAATGATAAAGAGCTCGAGACGAGGGGGAGTTTGTTGATACATGTTTTGTACGTCTCGATCTTTATCAGAGTTATTAATGTAATAGATTAAAGTATAGGGGTTACAATGTAATTATGGTAAAAAGGCCATTCACTCTATTGTAAGTTCGTCTAAATGTTAGCTCATTCGTTAACCATGTTTAACGAATGAGATAACGAATGAGGGCCATTCGCTATCATTTAATGTACTAACGAATAAGCATGTTTATTCGTTAAAGTAACTGTAACGAATGACCTATTCGTTAAGCTTAACTTAACGAATAGGGTCATCTCCTATATATATCCCCTGTAATCTATTCTAATGGTAACAGTTCTGATTATTCCATCTCCAGTCTCGTTACTCTGCCGAATTGTTCTCTCAACCTACACATCACACATATTAACGTAAATCAAACCTAATCGTATATGATCAACATGAACATCGATGTAATCAAAGGATCTAGATCCATTATAAGCACTTTCACAGCAGTTACCGAACGAGCCGCCGAGAGTCTACAAATGTAACATTCGTTACTTTTCAAACCTAAAAACCCGACCCATTTCAAATTTTCGGTTTTTGTTTATAAATATATAAATATATATTATTAATATTCTCAAGTTTCACTTCATGTGACATTCGTCATTTTTGAGTTAGTATTGTGTTCGTTAAACCGACCTGGTTTTTCATTTTAATGTACTCTTGTTCGTCGTTTATCATACCTTCATTTTCTATTCGTATTGAATTCCGAGGATTTACGGTTATCATTTGTCGCTTTCAATTCATTTTGCGCAATTAACGAAAGTTAATGTTTTAAAGATAAAACAATTTGCAAACTGTGCGGGTAAAATATAAAAATATCCAAGTTATATAAATCCTATTTCATATAAATTGCACCTCAAAGTTCAAGGACTAAAGAGTAAAGATATTTTGAAAACTAATCCGTTTTATTAGTCGAGATGATCCATTTAGTTATAAATACAATCATATGTTACATATTTCATATGTAATAGCTTTTCCTAAAGTTATTTAAATGTATTAACCATTACTAATATATATATATACACTTTATTCAAATGTCGCATAGATAACATTACTTACGTATAAACAAAGTACATTTTTTTTATTATTTAATTATGTCACATTTTTTTTACTTAGTTAGTTTTAAAAAATGAAGAAAAATACATTCCTACTACATTTAAATCTTGGTCAAAATTCTTTATGATGATAATAAATGTATTTGAATATAAATTGTAGGTTACAATTTAATTTTTATGACCAATTACAAGTTTTAAATGGCATTCATGACCCATTAAGTATTTTGACAAATTTAATACAATTGAAACAACTCTAGCTCACTTCACATATAAATAGAGCTCCATTCCTTCCCATTTTCTCACAACTCAATTTACAAAAGATTCCTGTTATTTTCTCATTTTGGTGATTTTCACCTACTTTGATTTATGAAGTCAAACCATAAAGTTCAAGATTTCTTCTTTTATTATCTAAGTTCTTGTTCCGGGTATGTTTTTAGTTTTTGCTTGTTCGTGTCGTTTAGAACTTAATGTTATATTATTTATTTAACATTAGTGTAGTTCATCAAAAACGATCTTGACTCGCTTATGTATTTATTCGGTTCGGTTTAGTTATTTTATTTATCCAACATCTAAAACTAATTCTTTTCATCTCACTCTCTAAAATATAATACTTTTTACCATGTCGGAAACGAACCCAACCTAAAGTTGAGTCCGGGTCCGACCGGAAATGAACCGAATTCTTTTAAGTCGTCTTTAT
Organism: Bidens hawaiensis; assembly: GCF_021521415.1. Classification (NCBI taxonomy): domain Eukaryota; kingdom Viridiplantae; phylum Streptophyta; class Magnoliopsida; order Asterales; family Asteraceae; genus Bidens; species Bidens hawaiensis. Next base: position 53,187 of record NW_027506096.1, read on the forward strand.
TATTAAATAAACCAACTATATTATTAAAAATTACTTTAAATCAAATAAAATCATTTTAACATAAATAAATTATGTATAAATCTAAGTTTAACATTTTTCACCTAAAAACTAACGTTCTCCTTCATTAAACCCGATAAAATTATTTTATTTTTCCGTTTCGTTGACTATAGCTCGTTACCTTTTATAAATTGTAAACATAATCATTTTTTTTAGATAAAACTATAGTTAAAATCCGTGATTCGCAAATATCATAATTCTCGTATTAGCGTTAAGTTATTAATAAAATATTAATTTAAATCGTTAAAACCCGTTAAAGCTTAAACAATATTATTAAAATATAAAAATTCCATAAAATAATAAAAGTTACATTAAATAATGCTTAACTCCGTTAACAAAATAATTTTAACCTTTTCAATCCCGATAGTTAGAGTTTGCTTTTGTTTTAATTATAGTTCGAGAAGTTCAATCGTTTCGGATTTCTTTAACGCATGTTCGACCGCTTCGGTTTCGTTATCATGCTTTCGGTTTTCATTGCAAAGTTTATCTTCAATTTCAAGGTGAGTTTTTCACCACCCCTTTTTAATATTTTTATTATTTTGGGGTAGCATATGTATCCATATTAAAATTCAAGTATTGTTACTTCTATTACAAAACTACAATTCGTATATGGACTTGTGTGTTACTTGCACAAATATTACTTGCACGATTGGGAAGCCTCATTAAGTATGATCATACGCCCCCCTTTGCACTCTGGTTCATTTTTATCGAGTGGAAAATGGCCTAATTATCCGAGTACATTGATTGCTATCAACTGGAAAGGACCTTACTTGCGCGATTTCCCGAGTACGTTGGTTGTTACCAATTGGAAAGGACTTACTTGCTCGTTTATCACTTGTCCATGAGTTGTATGGTTTTTACGTACGTATTTAAACTGTGGAAGCTCACCAGCTATGTTCGTAGCTGACTTTATTTTATACTTATGTTACAGGTGTAAAGATACGAGGATGAAAGTTAGAAGACACATAGCATGCCTATAGGATATTCAAAGAATAACTTATCATTTGTTTATTTATTTGTTACAACTTGTATTATTTGATAAACTTGTGCTACATGAAGATTTAAATGAAATAATGTTATTATGGTCATAGTGTCACGTGTGCTTGAGCAATCTGTACGTCACACTCAGGCGTTTCCGCTTTAGCCGGGGTGTTACAACAAACCTAGAGTACCATACCCCGAGAGACTCCGCAGAGATAAAGATGAGGAGCAGAACTCTAAATTTCTTGATCTTTTGAAGTAGCTTCACCTTAATATTCCATTCCTTGAGGCACTCACTCAGATGCCTAAACACACGAAGTTCCTTAAGGATATTCTTTCGAATAAGGAGAAGTTAGCTGAGGTAGCTTCCATCCCTTTGAGTGCTAGCTGTTCTGCTGTCTTACAGAGGAAGTTACCAGAGAAGATGGCTGATCCAAGGAGTTTCACGATTCCCTGCATCTTGAGTGATGATACGGTTATTCATGCGCTGGCTGATCTTGGTGCCAGCATTAATCTCATGCCGTATTTCGTGTATCGCAAGCTGGGCTTAGGCGAACCAAGGCCTACCAGGATGAGTATCCAGCTTGCTGATCGTTCTGTTAAATACCCTCGAGGGGTGGTCGAGAACATGCTTGTTCGTGTCGACAAGTTCATCTTCCCGGTGGACTTTGTCATTCTGGACATGAACGATGATGATAGTGTACCGCTTATCTTAGGCCGACCATTTCTTGCCACTGCACAGGCGTTGATCGACGTTTGCGAGGGTAAGTTGATCTTGAGAGTTGGGGATGAGAACGTCACCTTTGACATTCGACAGTCACTGAAACACCCCAAGTCTACTGATGTCGAACGTCACCTTTGACGTTCGACAGTCATTGATACCATCACGGAGCATGTTGAGGAGTTTTTCAGCGAGATCTGTGGAGGATCTGCCTCCGACACTCAGATTCTCGATAGGGACATTCCGGATTGAGATGGTTGCCATGACCGATCAGTCAACGGATGATGACACCGAGTTACATCACCCTGAGTCTGAAGTGTCTGCTGGGATCGTACGAGACGATCCGATGGACCGACCTTCCGTCGAGAGCCCCCCTCCTTCCTTAGAGCTTAAGGATTTGCCTGCCCATTTGGAGTACGCGTTTTTGGACGAGGAGAGGAAGTTGCCGGTTATTATTGCATCTGCTTCGACAGAGGTCGAGAGAGAGAGATTGTTAAGGGTGCTTCAAGAGCAAAGGAGGCCATTGCATGGAAGATTATCGACATCAAGGGTATCAACCCTTCATTCTGCACTGATAAAATCCTCATGGAGGATAATTTTAGGACTGTCGTTCAGCCGCAGCGGTGGCTTAATCCGAAGATGCAGGAGGTCGTAAAGAAGGAGATTATCAAACTCCTTAATGCGGGGATCATTTTCCCCATTTCTGATAGTTAGTGGGTTAGTCCAGTCCAAGTGGTTCCAAAAAGGGTGGCATGACTGTCGTCACCAATGAGAGGAACGAGCCCATTCCCACTAGGACTGTGACCGGTTGGAGAGTCTGCATTGATTACCGCAGACTGAATGATGCCACGAGGAAAGACCACTTTCCTTTACCCTTCATTGATCAGATGCTGGAGCGTTTGGCAGGTCAGCAGTACTACTGCCTCTTGGATGGTTTCTCCAGATACTTTCAGATTCCTATTGCTCCCGATGACCCGGAGAAAACCACGTTTACCTGCCCATACGGTACGTTTGCCTATAGACGTATGCTGTTCGGATTGTGTAATGCTCCAGCCACATTTCAGAGGTGCATGGTGGTTATATTTCATGAAATGATCGAGGACTCCATGGAGGTGTTCATGGACGATTTTTCTGTGTTTGGGAGCTCTTTTGATCATTGTCTCTCCAACCTTGAGAGGATGTTGGCCCGATGCGTTGACACCAACCTAGTCCTTAACTGGAAGAAGTGTCAATTCATGGTACGCGAGGGCATTATTTTGTGGCATCATATTTCAAGTGCGGGGATAGAGGTCGACCGAGCGAAGGTCGAGACCATTTCTTATCTTCCCCCGCCCATTTCTGTGAGATCCATCCGGAGTTTCTTGGGTCACGCTGGGTTCTACCGTCGATTCATTAAATATTTCTCTAAAATCGCGAGACCCATGACCAAACTTCTGGAGAAGGATGCCCCATTTGTGTTTTCTGAGCAGTGTATCGAGGCGTTTGATCTTTTAAAAGACAAACTCGTTAACGCCCCGATCATGATTGCTCTCGACTGGTCGCTTCCCTTTGAGTTGATGTGTGATGCCAGCGACTTCGCAGTTGGAGCGGTTCTTGGACAGCGAAAGGATAAGCACTTCCATCCGATTTATTATGCAAACCAGACCTTGAATGGTGCACAGGAGAGTTATACCACCACCGAGAAAGAGCTTTTAGCTGTGGTGTTTGCATTCGATAAATTCAGGTCCTATCTCGTTCTGTCCAAGACGATTGTGTACGCGGATCATTCTGACATTCGTTATCTCTTTAGCAAACAGGATGCTAAGCCACACCTTATCCGATGGATCCTTTTGCTTCAAGAGTTTGATATTGAAATCCGTGATAAAAGGGGGCCGAGAATGTGGCGGCCGATCATCTTTCGCGTCTTGAGGGAGCTGAGTTAGGAGAGCCGGGGGTCTGGATTAATGACCACTTTCCGACAGAGAGTCTCATGTTTGTTTTAGCTCAGGATGAGGGTTTTCCATGGTTCGCCGACTTCGCGAACTATCTTGCGGACGGGTACTACCCGAAGATGTCTTACCAGTAAAAGAAGAAATTCTTTGCTGATGTGAAATTCTACCTGTGGGACGGCCCGTATCTCTTTCGTATAGGTGCTGACCAGTTGATCAGGAGGTGTGTTGACGTTAAGGAGGGATGGCAGATTTTGAGCCAATGCCATGTTGGACCGACAAGAGGTCACCACGGTGCGAGTTTGACAGCGAAGAAGGTATTTGATGGCGGTTTTTATTGGCCTTCGATTTTTAAGGATGCGCACGCGTTTGTGAGGGGTTGTGATCGTTGCCAGCGGGTCGGCAACATTTCTTCGCGGAATGAAATGCCCCAAAATGCTATTCAGGTTTGTGAGGTTTTTGACGTTTGGGGAATTGATTTCATGGGACCATTTCCATCTTCGCGTGGAAACAAGTACATACTCGTGGCGGTTGATTATGTCTCAAAGTGGGTTGAGGCCAAGGCCTTACCCACGAATGATACCCGAGTTGTACTCCGTTTTCTCAAGAGCCTTTTTGCTCGTTTTGGTGTTCCGAAAGCATTGATCAGTGAAAGAGGTACTCACTTCTGCAATGTGTAAATAGAGAAGGCGTTGCGACGCTATGGGGTCACCCATCGGCTTGCGACCGCCAACCACCCACAGACTAGTGGGCAGGTAGAAGTGAGTAATCAGGGGATTAAATGGATTCTTGAGAAAACGGTTGGTTCGTATCATCGGGATTGGTCCGACAAGTTGGATGATGCGTTGTGGGCCTTCCGTACAGCCTACAAAACTCCGACCGGTTCCACACCGTTTCGGATGATTTATGGGAAGGCCTGCCACCTGCTTGTTGAGTTAGAACACCGTGCATCGTGGGCCCTACAGAGGTTCAATCTTGATATGTCCGCCACGGAGGCCACTCGGTTCCACCAGTTGCACGAGTTAGAGGAGCTGAGAGATCACGCCTACGCCCAGTCGTTCAGGTATAAGAAGCGGACAAAGGAACTGCATGGTAGAAAGTTGAAGGGTAACAAGCAGTTCAAGTGTGGGGATTTGGTTTTATTGTATAATTCCCGGTTGAGGTTATTCCCGGGAAAGTTGAGATCCCGATGGTCGGGACCGTTCACGGTCAGTGAGGTTTTCCCGTATGGCACGATTGAGATAGAAGTCAAAGGCAGGAAGTTTAAGGTGAACGGTCACAGACTGAAGCACTACATTGGCAAGTTGATGGCTGATCAGACTGTCGAGGTATTCTACCTTGACTCGCTCTCAGAGACGTAGACGTGTGGATGCATCACTCGGGAGACTACCCGAGTTGTAGAGTTTGTATTTCTGTAATTTGTGTGAGCTATCTGTTTTATTTGTTTTTATCTATTTCAGGATGTTCCAAGATGAAACCGCTCGTACTCAATCTCCATTCGAGTCGGTCGATTTAAGGGGTGTTCTATTAAAAAAAAATTATAAAAACCAAAAACTCAAAAATATGTTTATTTCTTTATGTTTTTGTTTTCTATATTGTACGCCGCTACATGCGAGCGAGTTTGAGTTTTTCAGGTTATATTATGCGCATGGTAGCTACGATGGCGTCTTGGAACAGGTTCTCCCGAGGTTGCGGCCGTGAATGAAATGCTATACGGTCGTTTGGTTACTACTCAGCTATTGAAGATTTTGCACACAAACCAGGGGAGTAACCCGTTCTTTGTTTTAGTCTTGTATATTATCTTTTTAATTTTCTATTTTATTTTTATTTTTATTTTTATTTCACTTCTTTTCTTTGTTCTCATCGAGGATGATTTCGTTCTAAGTGTGGGGATGAGGTTTATTTTACTTAGTTGTAGAAAATTTTTAATAAAAAAAAATTGAAAAAATTGAAAAAAAAATAGTCCTTTGAAATTCGTTTTCTCTATGTTAAACAGGAAATGATATTATTACCGAGTAGTTGTTATTTTATAAATTCTTAGTGTTTTCAATATATATATATATATATAATAAATAAGAACAGTGCCCATTAGACCCGCACGTAATGTTTGGTAACCGAACGGTTTATATTCAGTAATCGATGTGTTGGTAGGCTTAGCCTTTGAGAATGAAAGGGCGGTTTGGTTGTTGACCTAATTAAACCTTTTAAATGGCCTGACTTTAGTGGGAAACATATTAGGGGTTTTGTTTGTTTAACTAAACTCGTGACAGGACTGGAATGAAAAGCCGGGTCATACTCAAGCCTCGAGTCACATGATCGTCTGTATATTAGTTGTTTTATCTTTTGTAGTTGTTTCTATTCATGCAAAGCTATGTACTATGAGTATCCAAAAAAAAAATGCAAAAAGCCGAAAGGCAGAAAAAGAGAAAATAAAAGAATGCATTTGTAATTGCGTGAATTTGATAGAAAGCTAGAGTTTATAGTTTGTATATGAGTCGAAATGTTTTGATCATGTGGCAATATGTTTAAGTCAAATTGGGGTGATCCGGCCCGGTAAAACCATAATGGAATTGGTGAAGTGGCAGCAGGGCCTTTAGGTGTGGGTTCCATTTAGTCATACAAACTAATAGAATTGTCACGCCTTATTTGCCTCGATAAGTATTAGGGGCATGGGTTTAAGTGGACAGCAATACCGGCAATCGACCTGATCTAGCTTATTAGGTGAAAGTTGGAAGAAATATTTGGATAACGGGTCACTTGTTCTGTTACTTTAAAAACAAAAAAATATATATTAATAATAATAATAAATAAATAAAACCAAGAGTTGTCAGTTGAACCCGGTTATGATCCTGTGTAGTATTCTTTTTCAGGGACGAAAAAGTCTTAAGTGTGGGGATATTTGATGTGTTGTAAAACACACGTATTTTCTGCACCTTTTATCTACGTATTGTATTACATTTTATGTATTTTTACTTGTTTTAGATAGGTTTTACATATTTTTATTTATCTTGTAGGCAAAGGGAAGAAAGTAAGAAAAACCGAGCTTTTCAGAGAGCTTACGGGTCTTTTACGCATACAATTTCAAGACAAAGCTCAAGGCCCGACCCGGTTACATATTGAAAAAGCCCAAGATGCCATTACATTATAATATATAAAAAAAGAAAAAAAACCCTAATGTGGGCAGAAGCTGCGATCAGCAGCAGGAAGCAAGGAGGGAAAAACTTTTTTTCGGCTAGGGTTCTTGTGTGTGACGGCTAGGGAAGGAAGAAGGACACAAGCACAAGCCTCGGGGACGTTTTTCATGAATCTACATCAGCCGGGAGCAGCCCATATTTACACGATATCCTTTCTTTTACGCATTGTTCATACACTTTGATATTGTTTCTTAATTGTTGAATTGTTTTGCAATTACTTGAGAGATTGAATTGTTTATGATTAGAATTGATTATTGGACAATTTTTAAGATGATTGGTATGAGTTTTATGATGCTTTTAATGATTATTCATGGCTGTCCAAATATGATTAGAGGCTAAACTTGTTAGTTCTACCTAGGAATGATGATAATTGTTCATGTTTGATGAGTTTTATAGATGTTAATTGTTATTGTAAAGTTTGATTTAGACATGAACTAGGTTGTGTTTAAGGGCTGGAAATTATATCAATTTTATTGCTTAAACCCCCTTGCGTTGGTTGATTACTTTTGTGTTGATTAATCGGTGCATTGTTTGATTCTAGACTTTGTGTTTAGGGTTTGTTTGCGGTAGGTACAACCGTAGGGTTTTGTTGCGTGAATTTGAGGTTAAAGTACAGCGGTTAGGCACCTTCTTAGAGACCGAGAGGTGATAAGAAGTTAGGGTTGTCTCATTGCCTTTGCATGCTAGAATAACAATTACGCGAGTGCGAGTTCGTTTCTTGTCAGGTTTAGGTGTTTTGAGCGACTAGTTGATCTATTTTGGTTTAAGTTGAATTGTTCCTCTATCCTTGGTTGTGTAGTATTCATCGCCATTAGGGTCGAGTGTTGGTGAGACTGAGACAGAGTCAACACAGTTAGTTTGTTGTTAAGTTTTCTATTTTAGGTAACTTTTGTCAGTCAGTCTAGTTAGTTCAGTTAAGTAATTAAAAATCAAAAATCAATTAAATATTATTCTTAGGTAGGTCTTGTCTAGGGTTAGTAATCGTTAGCGTCTTACGTGTCCACGTGTTCGATACTCGGACTTCCTAGGTCTATACTACTTGCGATCGGTACACTTGCCGGTTGTGTGTGGTTTAGGATTTTCGTTTTATATTTAAAGCTTAGTTATGAGGGTCATTCTTTTAGACATATCCGACGCACACCAAGTTTTTGGCGTCGTTGCCGGGACACGGTTTTAGGCGTTTTGAGAGCGACTCGAGTTAGGACTTACCTTGTGTGCTACTTGTAATTATTTTTATTTTGTTTTGCTTATTTGTTAGAATAGTTTAGTTAAATTTATTTCTAATTATAGTTTTATGCAACAGACTCGATCTCAAGGACCACCCGACATGGAAGCATTTCCCGAGCCAGAGAGAGAGTTTCGTGAGAGACGTCACGCCGTTTCACTATCTTCCACTTCTTCATCCGTTGACTCCAACGATAGGGATAGATCATGGGCGACAATCCACCACCAAGGAGGACAGTTGCAGACCGGGCCCGACCGGCCAATGCTGGTGCGAGATCCAGCATCACACCACCCGCCATTAGAGTTAACGCGAACTGGCAGATTCCTTCGAATATTGTGAACACCATTTCTTTTTTTTTTTATGTAAATTAAAGGTTTCCCTCTTGGCAGCGTACTATGAAAACTTTAGAGAGGATCGTCAAATAAAATAACTCATTTTGATAGAAATAATATAATAGCCTAATGGGCTTAGGACTTGTTTGAAATAAAAGATTTTTATTTAACCTTGGAAAAATATTATATATAATAGTAATAATATTGGTAACAATAATAATAGTAATAATAGTAGTGATGATATAATAATGACAAGAATAATAACATTAATAATAGAAATAATAATAATAATAATAATAATAATAATAATAATAATAAAATCATTCGATTTGACTTAGAGTCTTTTTAAAGAAAATCAACTTGATTAAATACTTGTTAATTAGCTATTTAAAATAATCGAGGATTTAAAATTACAAGTGTAAGGTGTTCATAAGAAAATGAATGCAGACAAACATGCATGGTTTAAAAAAATATATAGGTATGTTTGACGTGTTTGAAGGGACTAAGTATTGGTGCAAGTCTAAGAGTGAGCTTCAAGTGACCAGGGAATGCGGTTTAGGGTATTGCATGGCAGAAACAAGTTAGGTATTCCTGAGCATAGTTGGTGTGTTTGGGCCACTACAATGGTACTAGGATCGCAACATGAGCATATGGTAAAACATAAGGTGTGGTAAATGGTTGAGTAATGGGTCGTGGGAAGCATTTCGATATTGTGAGGCGATTGAGTGGTGACGCATAAACGAGCCAAACAAAGGTTGTGTTTCTGTGTAGGGTATTTTTTTTTAATGGTTGGGTTGGCTTTGGGTGTCTTGGGTTTGTGTTGGGTTTAAGTTGGTTAGGGCATATATTTGGTGTTTGAGCTTGTGTTGTGGTTGGTGCTGATGAGTTTTGATGCATTTGGGTCAGCATGGTTGGGATCACGACGGCCTATTGTTTGAAAATCTGGGCTGTCACTTTGCGGGTTGAGTTTCGAGGGCGACATCGAGAAAACGAGAAGACATGCTGCGAAGCGGAAATGATTCGCGTGACATGGGACATAAATATGAAAATTCGAATTACCAACCAATATGTAAGGCCCCGAACCCGGTAGCCCTACTTTCGCGTCGGATTTACTCATAAACACAGTTCTTACAAATCAGAGTTCATTAAAACTTTCGCGGAATATAAAAACTTTCTTAAAACATCATTTTGCCTTTCAAAATAAACGAAACATTAAACTTAAACATCTTGAGTCTTCCGATGCCAGCCTCTTGTTCAGTGCCACGTGTCTCCTCAAGCGAGATGCCTCCTCATACTCACCTGCGTGCATACTAAAAGTCAGCTACGCTGAGTGAGTTCTAGTTAATCAAGCAACTTATCATACAACCACTACATGCATCATATACGTATCCGAAGACACATAGTCCACTATCTAACCTGCTTACCTTACCACTTAGCCTCTTATTTACACCTACCACCTTACCACTTTGCCACTTTAATAACGTATAACGTTATGCCACTTTGCCACTTTGCCACTTTAATAACGTTTAACGTTATGCCACTTTGCCACTTTAATGACGTAGTCACGTATAGGCTTACCCTACCACGTACTATCGTCATGCCACTATCACTCTTACTACACCCTTGCCACTTCTAACACGCTCTACCTCTACTTATCTACAACATGTTTCATATCATTTACATAATAAGCAAGTCACATCATAGCATACATACACACTAATAACCACTTGGCAATCACTGTCCTTGGCGATGCGTGCAATATCCGAAGATCGTTCACGCACCAACAAGTATTATATAATAGCTACCTCGTATAACATCTATAGCATACACTTACCACTTAAGGAAAGTGTATTCACACTTCACATCGAGTATGCACACAGCCCCGAAAACATAACAAGGAAATGGGGCTAGAAACTCACCTGAACTCTGCCTCTTCCTCCGATAGTTGTAAATCCCTTCTTTAACTGAGCTCGGCTGACTGTATAAGTTACACGTATCAATACTCGTCTGATTTAATCTGGTGGCCTAGTATTAGCTTACTTTTACTTATCGTTTTTAATTTATTTTCTAATCGAACTTGACTTTAGGCGAAGTTAAACCTTAGGCGAACTTAGCTTTTAGGCGAAGTTGTCATCAGGCGAACTTAGCTTTTAGGCGAAGTTGTCATCAGGCGAACTTAGCTTTTAGGCGAAGTTGTCATCAGGCGAACTTAGCTTTTAAGCGAAGTTGTCATCAGGCGAACTTAGCTTTGCAGGCGAAGTTCATCAGGCGAACTTAGCTTGCAGGCGAAGTTGTCATCAGGCGAACTTAGCTTTTAGGCGAAGTTGTCATCAGGCGAACTTTGCTTTGCAGGCGAAGTTCATCAGGCGAACTTAGCTTGCAGGCGAAGTTGTCGGCTGCAGCTACTGTTCGTCCTTAATCATCTTCGTTTCTTAACCAAATAACTCGATTTAGGTATCCACGGAATCGTCTGACCAGCGCCTACAAACCCCAACCATCAAATCGACCTAACATCGATGTTTAAAGGGTGCGATTTAGGCATATAGGTTACGGGTTCTTTTATCAATCGATTAACCCATCAAATCGTAACCATTTTCAGTAAGTTTAGCTTTGTTGGATTCGTTTTTACCATACAAACACAGATCTATCATTTCTATACTAATCCAAACCTAAACGAACAAGTTCTCGATATAAACGTACCGTAAATGAGTCGAACTACGAACACGAGCTGGTCTTGTTGCTTTGGTTCGTCACGACGATCTAGCACCAACGAGCTCGGGTCCTCGCCTTTGGATCTTGGTTCGGGTTGTGTGTGTTTTGGAGTGTGTAGAGATTAGGATGGATAAATTGATGGAATGGAAAGGATTGGGGTTTAAGGGGGTATTTATACTCCCTTAAGCCCATGGACCGAAGGCCCATATTTCCTTTTGGTCCATATTTAATCCCATCTAATTTTCCTACTAAGTCTTCATATTTTGCTATTATTATTATCGTTCCACTAACTCGTTTATTTCACCCGACAAAATAATATATTAAATATTACTTTAGAAATTTCGGGATGTTACACAATAGAAACACTACATGAAGCGTTCCTGAAATCAGAATTACTCTGTATAAATAATTAAATAAAAGCGCACTAAACAAAATTTTAATTCGAGATTCAAATGTCCATGACCCACTATGGGTTTTCGGATTTCAATAAGAATTTCATAACTAATTAAATGAAAACTATATCAAATTTGCAATCAGAATATCCATGAACTACCATGGATTTTCATATCCCAATACAAACTTAATATAAACAGTGAAATCGAATTTAAAATCGAGTGTTCATGTATCACCATAACTTTTCAAATTTTCAATTAAACCAAAATAATAATCAAATATCTGAATAAGGAAAACGAACTGAAACTCGGCTATTCATGTATCACCATGAATTTTTGAATTTCTAATTAAATCCATAATAATAAATAAATATATAACTAGAGAAAACGAATTGAAAACTCGACTATTCATGTATCACCATGACTTTTCGAATTTTCAATTAAAATCATAATAAATGAATATATAACTAAAAAGAAAACGAATTAAAACCTTGACTATACATGTATCACCATGACTTTTCGAATTTTCAATCAAAACCATAATAATAAGTAAATATATAACTAAGAAAACGAATTGAAAGCTCGACTATTCATGTAACACCATGACTTTTCGAATTTTCAATTAAAATCATACTAATAAATGAATATATAACTTAAAAGAAAACGAATTGAAAACTCAACTATTCATGTATCACCATAACTTTTCGAATTTTCAATTAAAACCATAATAATAAGTGAATATATAACTAAGAAAACGAATTGAAAGCTGACTATTCATGTAACACCATGACTTTTCGAATTTTCAATTAAAATCATAATAATAAATGAATATATAACTTAAAAGAAAACTAATTGAAAACTCGACTATTCATGTATCACCATAACTTTTCGAATTTTCAATTAAAACCATAATAATAAGTGAATATATAACTAAGAAAACGAATTGAAAGCTCGACTATTCATATAACACCATGACTTTTTGAATTTTCAATTAAAATCATAATAATAAATGAATATATAACTTAAAAAGAAAACGAATTGAAAATTCGACCATTCATGTATCATCATGACTTTTCGAATTTTCAATTAAAACCATAGTATAAACAATTGAGTTTTTGGAATCACACGTTGTATGAATTATCATAACTTGTATGTTCCAATAGAAATCAAAAATGCGTAATCAAAACGAACCAAAAGCTGGTTATTCGTGTATCACCACGACTTGTCAGACTTTTAGCTAAAACTCATTGTAAAACATTGAGGGTCGGAGTCACACGTCGCATGAACCACCATGACTTGTGTGACATCCTTAGGAGTGTAACCATATTCTTTTCATAAAGAGAACATGGTCACGTTTGAAATCATAAAGTTGTGATTCGTACGGCGTTTAGTGTGGTATGCTTTGGCTTAATAGGTTTTGTTCCCTTTCCGAACTCTCCAGGTAAGCAAAGGGGTCTAAGGCCCCGTTACTGGTAGCCCAACTTTCGTGTTGGATTTACTCATAAACACAGTTCTAAACATCAGAGTTAATTAAAACATTTACGCGGAATATAAAACTTTCATAAAACATTACATAATTCATAACTTGTCTCAAAACATCCTTTGTCTTTCAACATTAATGCATTAAAATTAAAACATCATAAGTCTTCAGATGCCAGACTCTTATTCAGTACCACGTGTCTCCTCAAGCGAGCTGCCTCATCCTACTCACCTGCGTGCATACTAAAAGTCAGCTACGCTGAGTGAGTTCTAGTTAATCATACACTATACAATACACATAAACTTATATTCTTTCATTCATACTTTCATACTTTCATACTTTCATACTTTCATTCTTTCATACTTTCATTCTTTCTTTTGTATTAACTTACCTTCATATCTTACGTTATAAAGAGCATTACGCCCTACATTCCTCGAGTATTATTAGGGCTCGGTACCCTCCTTCCTCGAGTATTATTAGGGCTCGGTACCCTCCTTCCTCGAGTATTATTAGGGCTCGGTACCCTCTTTCCACGAGTATTATTAGGGCTCGGTTTCCCTCTTTCCACGAGTATTATTAGAGCTCGGTTTCCCTCTTTCCTCGAATATTAGTAGGGTTCGGTTCCCTAGTTCTTGAATATTAGTAGGGTTCGATTCTCTCTTCGTTACCATACAACCATACATCATACCTCGAGTATTATTAGGGCTCGGTACCCTTTTCGTAACCATACAACCATGCAACCGTCATTTCCTTCTTTTATTAACTTCATCACGTTCATACACATAAGCATACATATCATACTTACCTTACACATAGTGTTACAACCTGACAGTACGTGCAATATCCGAAGATCGTTCACGTACCATCAAGCAATCATTCATACATATCATATCATTCACATAAGGCATACACATATCTCTTAGGATAAGCGTATTAACAAACATATCGAGTATGCACACAGCCCCGAAAACATAACACATAAATGGGGCTAGAAACTCACCTGAACACGGTTACGTTCACCGTTAATCGTAATCCCTTTCTTCAGTTGTGCACGGCTGACTGTATAACAAGTATACGTATCAATTAACTATCACTTCTCATAATGTATTTCTATCTTTATATGACCCACAACGAACGGGGGTCCGGGGGCAGCGCCCCTGGCAGCGAGGTCTAGGGGCGGCAGCCCCTAGCAGGGTCCAAGGGGCAGAGCCCCTGGCTGGGGTCGAGCTGAACCTTAGGCGAACTTGACTTTAAGCGAAGTTAAACCTTAGGCGAACTTAGCTTTAGGCGAAGTTATCAGGCGAACTTGGCTTTAGGCGAAGTTAAACCTCAGGCGAACTTAGCTCTAGGCGAAGTTATCAGGCGAACTTGGCTTTAGGCGAAGTTACCAGTTAGGCGAACTTGGCCGTAAGCGAAGTTATCAATTAGGCGAACTTGGCCTCAGGCGAAGTTATCGCTTTGAAGGCGAAGTTATCGCTTTGAAGGCGAAGTTGCCCAGTTGCAGGCGAAGTTGCCCAGATCAGCCACGGCTTCGATTTCTGTTCAGCATTTTGGGCGATTTTAACACCCTTGTTATGGTTCGACATCACCTACTACGTTTCCCAACCATTTTCGGTCGTATATACGCTATAAAGCTCGGATCTTTAAACTTCAAAGATCAAGAATCATACCTTTTTGAGCTTGTTTGGATCTCGTTTACTTGTTATCACAACTAATCGCTCTCTCTCTCTCGGATCTGCCCGGTTCTTCCCTCGGCCGGCGGCGAAGTTGTGTGGTGTGTGTGTGTTTTGGAGTGTGTTAGAAAAGTGATAGAATGAAAGATATTTTTGGGTTTAGGGGGTATTTATATCCCTTAAATCCCATGGACCTAAGGCCCATTCTCATTTAACCCATCTCAATTAATCCAAGTCCATGATCCGCTCCTTACCCGATATTAATTAATTACGCGAAATCACTAAACATAACTTCCTTTATTCAACATTATAAATTTTAGGATGTTACACCGGGTCCGCTTCTGATTGGATTTGTACGCATTGCTTATCCTTAGGTTTCAATAACCTTGGTGTCAAGAGTTCGGAAAACAAGCACGTCCCCCTTACAGTTTACTACATATCCGCCACGTAGAACCATCTTCAAAAAGAGGAAATATCGGAAAACCGAAATAAAATCGATTGAAATATGCTTCGAAAATATTTGTTTTAGGCCTAAGCCTTGAAGTTTGTGTGTGAATATGTGTGCAGGCGACGTTATAAAATATTATAAATATAAATTCATGCGTACGAATGAACTTTAAATATAAGGGCGGGCACATAGCACATAGAGTATACATGCAATTGGGGCCCTAAAAATAAACTATAACTATACTAGGTCGTTACGTCTAACCACCTATCTTATAGTCACGGCTCTGATACCAATCTGTATCACCCCGGCTTTAAGCGGAATACGCTCGGGTGCAACGTACAGATCACTCATAAACTCGTAACACTATTAATAGTGACAATATATTTATTTTATTTCATAATATCGCAAGTTTACAAATAGTTTGATAATGAGACAATCAACATTACATCTAAATGAAACAAATATTATTCATTGAAATAATCCTAAGGTATAACTAGTTTTCTTGTCCTAGCACTTCATCGTATCAACCTGCAGCACGTTTAAAATAATATATTTTGTCAACAACACATGTTGGTGAGTTTTCATAAGTTTTTGCGTATATAAATATATATAAAATACGCGATTCAACGATTGTCATGCAATAAATATTCAAACATAACATAACTGAAATCAAATAGTTTCGTCCTCCTGTTCATTTAGCCGAAGCCGTAGAAGTCGGGGAAATGAGAACCACCTTACGTAAACAACCGAAGTCGTAATGTTAGACGGCGCAGGTACGTCCCGTCGGACCCTCCCACTATGTGTATGCGTTTGCGTTTGCGTAACTTCCACCATAAAAACAGTAAACACGTTGCACATAATTCACGTATAATCATAAACAATATGCAAGAATAATATTAACATGTACGATAAATGTGAATCGGTTTGTAAACAAGCGCATAACTAACGAAATAAAAACTTGTGGCATGCTACACCCCAAAATATTATAAAGCGTTAAAATGGGGTTATGAAAAACTCACATGTTAAATAAGCATGAATGAGTAAATAAGCGAAGATGTCTTTAAGCGAGTGAACCGACAGGGTTCGGTTCAATAAGTAACCCTAGATAAATAGATAACTATGATCAAAATAAGGTTGAGAAAACATAAGAAATAGATGGTCGACATGTTCGGTTTATAATTCTTAAACAAAAAGTTTGTTAAAAATATATTTTTATTCTATTTTTATAAGTTAAATGAAATAGGTTAGGTATTTGATTTTTAATCAATTTTATTTTAGTTTTAGAAAAAACATAAAATAAAAATAAAGGTTATAATAATTATTAGTTAATTTTAATGATTTCGGTTCGTTTCCGAGCTGAATATTATTTAATAAAACAAGTTTAACGAGTGGTTCATGTTTTTGGTTGGACATGAACTCGGTTTGATTTGGGTTTATATCTAACATGCTTAAAATGATAAGATGGCGTGACATGTTGGAAATTCTTAGTCTTGTTTATTAGTTTTGCAAAAGTTACTTTTTAACTTAAAACTTATTTTTAACCGAACATTAACGTGCCGACGAGTGATAGTGGAAACACAACCACGGTTGTTAATTTAGAGTGACAACATCATGATGATCACATGATATGTTGCACATAAATAAGACAATAATTACCCGAGGATGGAATATCAAAGAAGAGAGAAGAATTTGAAACTTGGATTTTTGCACCATTTGAAAAGCAATAACACAATTGAAAGTGTAAAGTGTTGTGGTGAATGATTTGTAAAAGTTTGAGAGGCTTTATATAGGCTTCAAATCGTTAATAACAAGGTTGAAGTGATTAATTACATAAGCTAGTCATAAGGCTAGTCTTAAGCAATATTAATCACCAAATTAATGAGCTTTCACCCAATTTGGTGAATTAGGAAGTTAATTATCAATAATAAAATAGTCTAGGTTCATCCAATACTGTAATGACGGGAATTTAGAGAGGATGAGAAGAAGGCGGTTGAACCGTCTTGAAGAATACCAATAATTATAAACAATTAAATAACACAATCAATACTCAATAAATACGGAGATTTTATTAATAATCCGAAAAGTATCAAAATTTTAAAATGGTTCGGGTTTTCGGGTTTTTTAAAATGACGAATGTCACAAACGAAACCGAACTTAGCAAAGCTTAACTTTATTATTATTTTGACGAAGCGACTTATTTGTTTGATGAAACTTTCCTTTATTTTATTTGCTTATTAAATTCTAACTTTATTATTGTTATTACAAACCGATGTAACGATTTTTAACAAGCTTTACATGCTAACGGCTTTTTAACGAGTCTTTACGTTTAAGCTTCTTTAATGAGTCAGGTTCTCGGTTTTACTTAAGTACACTCGATTTAAGCTCATACTTTTATAAGTTAAGCGCTCGCCTGTCGTACCTATACGTTTAACCGTTCTTACGTGCTTCTTAAGTTAACGGGTTCTAAACGAGTCGGGTCATGGCTACGAATTACGAAAATACCCTCCTATCATCCCTACATAAAGGAAAACTGACCCTTACTTGTGTAACCATTCTCACCGGCTTATTCCATGTTTCCGGCAGCTATGGCTACGAAAAGAGGAAGAAAAAGATGTTTGGGCTTTCCCTCAACCTTTCTTAATCGAGCCGAATAGGGATATGGCACCATTCATTCCACTCTAGTTGACGATTCGGTGAGTCGAGTACCAGGTTTGGTTGGCTTGTGATTTGGCTCGAGTTTACCAATCCACTCGAGTCGGGTTTTGCTTTTACAAGTTCGAGTCCCTTCCTCTTTCAATCGGCTCGACCTTGATCGAGTCATTTCTTACCATTCGACTCGAATTCCAACTGAGTCTCTGATGTGTTGTAAAACACACGTATTTTTCGCACCTTTTATCTACGTATTGTATTACATTTTATGTATTTTAACTTGTTTTAGATAGGTTTTACATATTTTTATTTATCTTGTAGGCAAAGGGTGGAAAGGAAGAAAAACCGAGCTTTTCGGAGAGCTTTCGGGTCTTTTACGCATACAATTTCAAAACAAAGCTCGAGGCCCGGCCCGATTACATATTGAAAAAGCCCAAGATGAGTCGACCCGAATAACTTGAGTCCCCTTGATTCGATTCCTTTGTTCATTCGAGCCGATTCTTTCATTCCACTCGAATGGTACTCGAGCCCTTTTTGCATTTCGAGCTCTTTGGATCGAGTCTCATCATCATAAATTGGATCGGGTTTTTTAGCTTTGGTCGAGCCAATTGGGATCCGGGTTCCATAGTTTCATTGAAACCTAATTTGAACCAAACCTTTATTAAAGCCGAACCCTTCCTCACTAAAGCCACTTATACATTATTTTTGAGTTAAATCTTTTTAACCGAAATCCAACTTAATATATGTTCATATTTTGTCACTCTTTTCAATCAAATTTAACTCATTTACTTGGTTCGATTAGAGTTCGTTTAAGTCGGTTTATAGGCTCGGTTCGTTTCGTTTCCACTTTTATGAAACACCCATAACTTATTTGTAGACATTTAAAAACACTTTGCGAAAAATAGGACCATATTTTTTTTCTTCTTTTATTCTTTTAATGTTACTCGATAAAGGTCATTGTTACAAGATGTTGGCTACATTTTTTTTAAAACACATCGAACATGAATAAATGATATTTTTTTTCTTTTCTTTTACTACAAAATTTTGGCATGACCTTCTCGTATTAAAACAAATCCTTATGAAAAAGAAATATGTTTAATCACAAACAATTTATAAAAATATGTGTAACTCAAACAACATGTAAGATCCAAAACCATTAACGAACCGACCTTAGATATATACTCCAAAACGCATCACAAAATGAAAGTGACTCCACAAAATAGTTTCCATAGTTCAAAGAAATAATGTCTCCCTCCATACATTGTTGACTCGCTCCCAAGACTTGATCACATATAGCCTTAGATCATCAATATTCTCAATAGTCCCCTTGACACATCCAACTCCCTTTTCTATAGCTTCTTCTTTATCTGACACTCGCATCGATCACCCATCCGAATAATATCTACCTGTGGTCACATACAATATCCATAACCATTCATTAGCGATAGCCAAGTCAAATAACGGTATAATATACGAGAGAAATCTTAAAATTAAACCGGAAAGCTTTTCTAAAAAATCCCATGTTAGTGTATGATACACTGGGCTTAGCGTATACAAGACCTCCTCAACGCAAACCTACAGATCGGAGTATGGTACGCTGACCCAACCTATACTTTTGAGTTCTGACCCGTTTTGTTTCTTTAACTCGCCATAACAAATATATTAACTCATACCTTGAATTCAGGCCATTAACTCGATCTATTGCAAGATATTTAACTCGACAAGCTTCGTGTCCTCAATGTATACATGGGAAAGTTTAGTCCTTCTTGAATAATTGCCAACAATTCAAGAAGATCATCTTCTCTTTTATTTTTATACTATTATTATAATTTATCGAGTCAAAATCCACAAAATAAACCTTAATATTCAATATAACTCACTACTAAAACCAACAAGATTATATATCCACCATTTTTACCATTGCTATTTTGGTTAGACATGCGCGCCCTTTTGACCCGCTCCGACATTATTAAACATATTGTTGAAATAATCTGTATTTTATTAATAAAATATTCATAAAACCACATCAAATGATTTCAGAAAAACCTCCAAAAATTACATTAAATCAATTATAATGTCAAACAACTTCTTTTAAAATTTCATGTCGAAATAAAATGTTCAAGGCCCCGAAACGACACCCGTAATTGCTTAAATTCTTATTTTATTAATAAACAATTCCGAAAACCACATCATAGGATTTTAGAAAAATCTATAAAAATTACTCAAAATCAACTATGATGTTAGACAACTTCTGTCAAAATTTCATGCCAAAAAAAATGTTTAAGGCCCCGAAACGGCACCCGCAAGTGGGCTGATCTGGTTGTTGAAATTCTTATTTTATTAATAAAAAATTCCGAAAACCACATCATAGGATTTCAGAAAAATCTATAAAAATTAAACAAAATAAACTATGATGTTAGACAACTTCTTTCAAAATTTCATGTCAAAATAAAATGTTTAAGGCCCCGAAAAAACACCCGTAAGTGAGCTGACCTGGTAGGGACAGCAACAACAATTCAGTTTTAAAGGACTGTTTTGACCTCTTAATGAAACCCATTTGACGTGAACACTTTTGTAGAACCTATAAAATTGTTCTGGGAACATTGGAGCTAAATTTCGTATAAAATGGATACTATTTAATACCCGTAACAAACCCCGGCCCGTAACTGTGCACCATGGACAGCAACATCTTTAACGAAACTAATTCCAAATTTGTCACCACAACACTTGTTTCATTCTAATTACATTAAATATAATTATAATTGGGTAGTAACAAAAGCTAAAGGTTGTACCACTCACCTTCGCGAGTAGGATAAACATTCTTAGATTCTCTTCCCGTTATTCCCAAGCTTCATATCAAGTAACTAGTTTGCAAGTTAACACACCGCGCTACAATGTATCATGCAAGATCATTAAAATTCAATCCTCACATAAAACAATACATCCCACGTGATCTTCACCATACATTCATGCATGTTACCTGGTTTTAAGTACAGATATGATTTGGTGAGGGATGTTCTATGCGATGTTCTTAAACGGGCTGGAATTTCAGCTAAAAAGGAGGCTCCCGTAAACTTTCTTACGAATCCTCTTGAAAGAAGATCTACGTTACGACCAGCCGATATTCTTGTTTTTTGGTGGGTAGGGGGGAAACACGCCTGTGTGGATCTCACAGGAGTGTTCCCCCTTGTTGGGCTAAGGGACAATGGGTTTGTAGCCTGTCAGGCAGCTTTGAAGGCGACATCGGGCAAGGTTGTTAAACACGAGAAAGCTTGTTTGGAGAATCAACACGTGTTTATCCCATTTATCAAAACTTTGTTTTTAGTAGTTGGGTTTGCTATCCAAAAGGGGGTTGCGGCGCTGCTTGTTGCCCGCTTACCTGCTACTTCATTGTAAATCGTTTAACTCTTTTTGATTATTAATGAAGAGATGTTTATTTTGTGAAAAAAATATATATCTATGATAGTTTATTCATTGTGGCATTTTAGCGAACATTTGGTGTGCATCAAACTTTAATGTAAACATGTTCCTAGCTTTTGTTATCAATTCCACTATTTACTCAATTAAAACACAAGTAAATCAACTCAACAAGATTAATCATCTCTAAAATCAAAAGACATATAATGAGATGAATTAACTTCCTCGACAAACAAGTCTAACTACCCTCGTCCATTAATAACCTAAACTCACATGAACTACCCTCTTGGATTAAATGAGCTCACGATTTTGAGATATGAATTTCGATCCACTTTGCTACCTCCTTGGCTCATCGACAACCATTCTTCTTTGCTTTCTTTTTCAATTGTCTGGTTCTTTCCCTTTTTAGAGTTCCATTTTTTGTTTTGCACACAATCAGTCCTCCAACGTTTACTAGTAGCCAGTGTAGGTATAAAATTCAATGCGCTTCAAATCATGACGACTTTAGTCCCTTAGCTTTTAAGTGTTTTACTAGATTAGTTTAAAATTATATACAAAGTTACACACGCTTTTCTCAACATCAGAAATCCCTTATAAAAATATTATTTACAAATATTTCACTACATATAAACTCGTTTAGGGTAAATGTTTATATAATAACAAATATTTTATTTTCCGTAGAAATCGGATGTTACATTTAGGATCCACTTGCTTTATTTTTTTTAGACGTTATCCAAATAGAAATGAGATGAAGATGAAATGAATATTAATGCATCTCTAATACATACATACCTTTTGGATTTAACTAGATCTGATTCTTACACTCCTAGATGAGTTCTTGAAGATGGATGAATAAGAATCAACTTGTAGCTTTCTTGGATTTGGGATTGAATGAAAGGATCGAATGTTTGTGTACATGAGAGTTAGTACGTGTGTATGTGTGTGGTAATGGGTGATGATTAGGGAAAGATGATAATGATGAGGATTAGGGTTTTAGGTTTGTTTATATAGGCTAGGCCAAAGCTTAGGTCCATAATCCCTCTCAAGCCCGATAACCACCTTAACCTTATCCTTCCCTCGTTTTATTATTTTATTTGATTAAATAACGTAACATGACACACGATTAAAATAAACTTGTATTATTTTATTTAAATAAATCTCAAAACAAGGACGTTACACTAACTTGTCTATTTCATCACTCGCTTCATTTCCAAGTGAGTAATCAAACTCCCCTTTTTTACATTTTCTCCTTTTGGGGGATAGCATGCGTACCATATTCAAACTTACATGTTTGACTTCAATACTAAATTCACAATTCAACAATCATGTGCTTATTTAAATAATTGCTCGATTTCCTGCTTGTGCCTTAATTATGATTGCATGCGCGATTTAATTATTGTTTATGGTTTGGCCTCCTTAAGTATGATCATTTGTCCCCCTAAATATTGCGGCTTAGTGCCAAATAGAATAGGACATCATTTACATCCTTCTTGTAATACGGTTGTTACCTAGTAAAAATGAACCCCGGTTATTTACATTACATTTACAATGGCTGTTGCGATGTTCTATTTACACATATGAATTGCGACTTTACCTCATTATATGCATATATCAAAATTCTTGTATTGCTCACCAACATTCATGTTGATCAAATTTATTTTTTACGCATGCGACATGTTTATTGTTAGGTTGATTATGAAAATTGAAGACTGAAGACTCATCACTTAGATTGGACTTTAGGATATATAAATTCAACCATTTGTAAGCTTATTTTTTACTTTGAATTATTGTACTTGTTATTTGGACAAGTTATACCTGAGTTATTAAATGAAATGAATTGTCACACCCCAACCTAAGGCGGAAATGTCGGGGGGCGATTCGATTGCTCACAACTTGAAGATACTATCATAATATAAATGTGACAATATCTAATTTATTTATTTTATTTCAATTATAAACACAATATCCAAATACAGTAAACAATTTAACTGTACAAATATAAGCTCAAATAAAGGTTAACTTGATTGTATCCTAAGGTCTTGTCCACATGTCCAAACATCAATCTTCAATACAAGCAACCTGCATATACGTATAAGATGGAGTTTTTTCAACATAAAGTTGAGTGAGAATATCACCAGTTTTGACACAACAATATAAATAAGCATGACGTGATAAGTGCGATAAATATAATCAAAACACAAACAAGTATGTAGACCGTTGCCAAGCGAATCGGGCGTTGGTCACAAGCAGGAACACCCGCTATATGATTGATTGAATAGTAATCCCAATATATGATTGATTGAATGGTAACACAAGTAAGCAAGTAGCACGTATGTTTGATTAAATCACTCACAATAACACGTATGCATTTGTTTGAATATATATATATATATATAGTATGAAATATGGATACGTACGCATATGTCCCCAAAACGTTTAGAAAATTTGTAAATAGGGGAATGATAAACTCACTTTAGATTAATGACAAACGAATATAAACACGTAAGCGAGTTAATGAATAAGCGAGTCGTCCACTACACATCAAACTATATGAGCAAATCAGAATCTGTAATTTTGAGATATGACAATATGTGTAAAAACAAACTCATTGCCGCTGGAATCAATCCAAACGAACGTTTAGAACTCAAGTTATGTTTGTTTTAAGATTTAAGCGAGCTGGTACTGACCAGAATCGGAACAGCGATTCGGAAGTCGGGTTTTGGTCAGTAGCCTTAAAATTACGTTACGAGAATGAAAGTCTTCAGGACCGATCATTGAATCCGACCAGAAGTATGAGAAAATGTTAAGTCAACTAGTTGACTATTTTGTCCTTTAACGAGTTTTAAACGATTTGACCAGTCAACACCCTTCAACCACCGAAATTGATTGAAGGTTATTGATTAGGGAATGTATATGAATGATTCCTATCTTTACAACTTACCCGGAAAGCAAAAGAACAAAGAGATATAACGAGTCAACGGTCCACACGCATGCAAAGTCAAACGTCTAAGAGTATGTCTTCAACCAAATAAGCAAAACCCGAGAAGAATGATGATGGGAAGAGGTTAGGACAGCTGGGAATAGTGAATTAGGGTTTAGGGATGATTTATGGCATAGAATATATGATATGTTTATATAGGATATACTAAATCGAACTAAATATGGTAACTTACTTACTCGTTTAAGAAACCGAATGGGCCTTTAATGATCAAATCAATATTATAACCAGTAATTTTCATTCTTGGACAAGGGTTAATGAATATGGACATTTATCTAAGCTTTGGGGGATTTATTGGGGCTTAATTCAATCGATTTATGCCAAAAATAAGCGATTTAGATACCAAAAACGAACTAGGAAACAAAATAATCAATTAATGACAAAATCGGGTATAATAACTCAAAGATTTTGGTTTGGCCAGCAATAAAACAAAATTTAAATGTTTTATAACATTAGTTGACATATCTTGGAGCTTTTGTTTCGTTAATTTAATCAAAAATACGAAAGATTTGGCAAAACTAGTCCCTGTAGTTTCCTAAAATGCGATTTTTAGCCGTTTTAAGCGATTTTAAAGGTTTTTAAGGGCTATTTAGCATATTTGAAAGTTATGAAATTATAAATAAGTTAAACCAAGTTAAATACCAAAAAAATACAAGTTTTAAATAGTTTGAAAGATCCGAATTACGTTCTCAAATCTGTTTAAACAAATACGAAAAATCCGAGATGTTACAGTCTCCCCTACTTTAGGAAATTTCGTCCTGAAATTAAGGAAAACTAAGATATCATCGTTTTGAAAATAATTAAACTTTTTCAGAAAAATATCATAACATAGAACTCCTAATAACCGAAGCAACGCTTCCAATGACAATCCAATAAGGGCACTTATATATAGGATGTGCCAGCGGCATAGCCACCATGTCCTTATCATCTTCATCATTCGTACCGTTACCCAAGCTACCTTAGGTTCTAGATCATGACACATAATTTACATTTTATGATTTCCATGCGAGGACTCGAATAATTATGTTCCGGACCATAATTACTCTTATCGTCGGATGGTCCGCATAACTCGTTTTCATCATGTGGGTCATAAAACATTTAAAACCATCATTTTGGAAGAAGCAAATTTTTTGATAACTTTAAATTTAATAAATGTTCAAGTTGTATAATTAAAACCGTAAAATTTTCTAAAACATCTTTTATAGCAAAGTTACGAATTTCAAAGATTTAAATGAATTTCTTGAAACAGACATTTGAAAATAAATTATGACGATCGAGAATAAGCTAAGAGTGGAATATGAAGTTAATCGTGATAGATAAAGGAACTTGATTCATGAGATGATATGCGCAAAAGTTTAATTTATAACAATTCTTAAGATAGTTAATAACATGTGGAATCTGTAAAGATCGTATTCATTAGGAACGAAATTCTTAATATCGAGAGTATAAGTTTAAACGAGGATTTTGGTGAGTCGAGTTTAGTTAGTTGAGTACTTATGAGATTTAAAGAGAATTTAATATAAAGTTATAGCTTTTCAAGTTGTAATTTTGAGATGTGATTAATACGATTTTATAATAAAATATTATAATAATTAGTAAATAATAATATTAATGAAAATGCGAAAATGTACGTATTCAAATACATCGTTAATAGATTTAATTGGGAAGCGGATATTCCCGAATCACCGAGATAGTTTAATTTATGAGATGATATGCGCAAAAGTTTAATTTATAACAATTCTTAAGATAGTTAATAACATGTGGAATCTGTAAAGATCGTATTCATTAGGAACGAAATTCTTAATATCGAGAGTATAAGTTTAAACGAGGATTTTGGTGAGTCGAGTTTAGTTAGTTGAGTACTTATGAGATTTAAAGAGAATTTAATATAAAGTTATAGCTTTTCAAGTTGTAATTTTGAGATGTGATTAATACGATTTTATAATAAAATATTATAATAATTAGTAAATAATAATATTAATGAAAATGCGAAAATGTACGTATTCAAATACATCGTTAATAGATTTAACTGGGAAGCGGATATTCCCGAATCACCGAGATAGTCCTATCCCAATTAAATCTTTAAAATTAAATAAAATATAAGGTAGGTAATTAAATTAGATTAAATTTGGGAATTCATGGATTTTTTTTTCTTTTTTTACAAAATCGTTATAAATATTAGGAAATAAGTAAATTGAATTATCGATAATGGAAAGTTAAGTAAATAACAAATTTTAAATTAAAGTGAAGCATATAATAAAATAAGATAAATGCGAGGCTAGAAATGCATGAACCACCATGACTATTCTAACAACTACGAATTTATCATTTAAAACGTTCAAGATTCTCAAGGTGTATCAAAAATCAAAGTAGGGGTTTGAATTATTTACGAACCAACGTTTAGTTTCAAATAACAAACTTAATCAATAAATAAACTGAGTGATGGGTTTTAATGGAGATTTATCAAAAAGTTAATTTTAATGGTAAAAGTTAAGTCAATGGAAGATTTTTAATTTAAAAACGGAAATTAAATTTAGAGAATACTAATTTAGTTTAATAATAATAAAATTTACAATAATTGAATTTTTAATAATAAAGATTTATAAAATGGAAAGTAAGTTGTGGAAACTAACATGAAGTTGAGGAAACAGGAAGTAATAAAATATTTATAGTTAAAATTAAGGGTAAGGATTTAAATGTACTTAGAAATTTATAGTTTGAGAATATGGATTTAAATAAGAAAAGATGATTTAAATAATATTTTAATGGATATGAGTTAGTATAAGATTTCTTGTTTGGTGTATTTTAGTTTTGTCGAGATTGGCGGTCGTTTGGTTAACGAAATACAGCAGCACCTCCTTGTCAATTCTAGTAGTCGAATGGCAATCACGAGAAACAGGTGAATGACGTTGATTACGATGATTGATTCTTAGGAAAGACATTCTTCGAGGATCAACAATGAAAATGTGTAAGATGACATGTGAGTTGTGGGAATGAGTTTATGTGAAATAATAGGGATGCGTATGTATATGTATGTATATGAATTAGTGCTAGTGAAGACTCGAGGACGAGTCGGGATTTAAAATAATATGTATAAGTTTGAAGTATTTAAGTGAATGAACAATGTTTATAAAATTTTCCAAGAATAAAAAAATCAAGCATATCAAAATAGTTGACCTCCCATGAGCTTTCAATGGCAATTTGAATGGCCCAAGTAGATAAAACAACATAAAGTTTGTGAATCGGGCCTCCCATTAGCGTTCGATGGAAATTTATTGGCCCAATTAAAATAACGAGTAACAAACAATTTAGTTAGTCAGCCCATGAGCGTGTACATGGCATTTAACTAACCCAACTAATTAACGAATT
Source organism: Bidens hawaiensis (assembly GCF_021521415.1). NCBI lineage: Eukaryota > Viridiplantae > Streptophyta > Magnoliopsida > Asterales > Asteraceae > Bidens > Bidens hawaiensis. The sequence continues at coordinate 80,763 of NW_027506096.1, forward strand.
ATCAAATCATTGGAGTTGGTCAGACCATGAGTGTTAGATGACATTTAACCGACCCAACTAAATATCGAATCAATGAATAAAATATAAGTAGTTGGTGTATCTCGGGAACCACCCCGGACGATACGTTCCAACCCAAAAAAAATCAAAGCGAAAATGGTTTAAGAAATGGATAGTTGGAGTGCTCATGTATTCATATGGATTTTTTCACCTAACTAAGCATTTTAAAATAATTTAAAAACACAATTTGGAAGTATAACCGTTTAGCCGGTTATGTTTACCACACAACCGTTTAGCGGATTACGGGTACCACTTAAAGTTATGGTTGCACGAAATTTGTCATACCCCCATGCTTTAAGGTGAAAGAGAAAAAACAAAACACGGGAATTCTTAAGGAATTTCCCATAATAAAAGATAATCTACCAAAATAAAAGACTTAGAAAAATATTTTGAATGTGAGGCATAGCCTCGGAATTTGTGAGTGTGCAATAAATAGTTAAGATACAATATAATAAAATAATAAATCTAAGCAAGATGTAAACAATTTATTAAATAGCACATAAGGCAGTTTAGATAAGCACGTATAGGGTTCCTAAGATATGTCTAGGACAATTTCTAACGACCTATCTTATAACCTTCGGCTCTTATACCAATCTGTCACACCCCAACCTAAGGCGGAAATGTCGGGGCGCGATTCGATTGCTCACAGCTTGAAGATACTATCATAACATAAATGTGACAATATCTAATTTATTTATTTTATTTCAATTATAAACACAATATCCAAATACAGTAAACAATTTAACTGTACAAATATAAGCTCAAATAAAGATTAACTTGATTGTATCCTAAGGTCTTGTCTATATGTCCAAACATCAATCTTCAATACAAGCAACCTGCATATGCGTATAAAATGGAGTTTTGTCAACATAAAGTTGAGTGAGAATATCACCAGTTTTGACACAACAATATAAATAAGCATGACGTGATAAGTGCGATAAATATAATCAAAACACAAACAAGTATGTAGACCGTTGCCAAGCGAATCGGGGTCACCAGCAGAAACACCCGCTTTATGATTGATTGAATAGTAATCCCAATATATGATTGATTGAATGGTAACACAAGTAAGCAAGTAGCACGTATGTTTGATTAAATCACTCACAATAATACGTATGCATTTGTTTGAATATATATATATATATAGTATGAAATACGGATATGTATGCATATGTCCCCAAAACATTTAGAAAAGTTGTAAAATAGGGGAATGATAAACTCACCTTAGATTAATGACAAACGAATATAAACACGTAAGCGAGTTAATGAATAAGCGAGTCGTCCACTACACGTCAAATGATATGAACAAATCAGAATCTGGAATTTTGAGATATGATAATATGTGTAAAAACAAACTCACTGCCGCTTGAATCAATCCAAACGGACGTTTAGAACTTAAGTTATGTTTGTTTTAAGATTTAAGCGAGCTGGTACTGACCAAAATCCGAACAGCGATTTGGAAGTCGGGTTTTGGTCAGTAGCCTTAAAATTACGTTACGAGAATGAAAGTCTTCTGGACCGATCATTGATTCCAACCAGAAGTATGAGAAAACGTTAAGTCAAACTAGTTGACTATTTTGTCCTTTAACGAGTTTTAAACGATTTAACCAGTCAACACCCTTCAACCACCGAAATTGATTGAAGGTTATTGACTAGGGAATGTATATGAATGATTCCTATGTTTATAACTTACCCAGAAAAGAGATATAACGAGTTAACGGTCCACACGCATGCAAAGTCAAACGTCTAAGAGTATGTCTTCAACCAAATAAGCAAAACCCGAGAAGAATGATGATGGGAAGAGGTTAGGAAGGCTGGGAATAGTGAATTAGGGTTTAGGGATGATTTATGGCATAGAATATATGATATGTTTATATAGGATATACTAAATCGAACTAAATATGGTAACTTACTTACTCGTTTAAGAAACCGAATGGGCCTTTAATGATCAGATCAATATTATAACCAGTAAGTTTCATTCTTGGACAAGGCTTAATGAATATGGACATGTATCTAAGCTTTGGGGGATTTATTGGGGCTTAATTCACTCGATTTATGTCAAAAATAAGCAATTTAGATACCAAAAACGAACTAGGAAACAAAATAATCAATTAATGACAAAATCGGGTATAAGAACTCAAAGATTTTGGTTTGGCCAGCAATAAAATGAAATTTAAATGTTTTATAACATTAGTTCCAATCCCAGGGAACAGTGAAGCTTCATAGGGTCTTTCTGTCCAGGTGCAGGTAGTCCGCATCTTCACAGACATGTCTATTTCACCGAGCCTCTCTCCGAGACAGTGCCCAGATCGTTATGCCTTTCGTGCGGTTTGGAACTTACCCGACAAGGAATTTTGCTACCTTAGGACCGTTATAGTTACGGCCGCCGTTCACCGGGGCTTCGGTCGCCGGCTCCCCTGTCATCAGGTCACCAACTTCCTTGACCTTCCGGCACTGGGCAGGCGTCAGCCCCCATACATGGTCTTACGACTTTGCGGACACCTATGTTTTTGGTAAACAGTCGCCTGGGCCTGGTCACTGCGACCCCCTTTATCTTGGAGCTTTAGTTTCTTTAATTTAATCGAAAATACGAAAGATTTGGCAAAACTAGTCCCTGTAGTTCCCGAAAATGCGATTTTAAGCGAATTTAAAGGTTTTTAAGGGCTATTTGGCATAATTGAAAGTTATCAAATTATAAAATAAGTTAAACCAAGTTAAATACCAAAAAATACAAGTTTTAAATAGTTCAAAAGATCCGAATTACGTTCTCGAATCGGTTTAAACAAATACGAAAAATCCGAGATGTTACATGAATAAATTAATTGTTGTCATATAATAGTGTCATTGTGTTCATGTCCAATCAAACGTTTCGTCACGCATGTTTCGTTGCTTTTGGTTAGGGTGTGACAAAATGCATCAAAACTCACCAACAGCAACCACAACTACAGGCACAAACACCAAATCTATGCCCTAACCAATCCAGAACCCAACATAAACTCAAGATACCCAAAGCCAACCCAACCAATAATCCCTACACGGGAATACGATCTTTGTATAGTTTATGTATGCGTCACCACTCAATCACCTCACAATGCTTAAATGCTTCTCGCGACCCATTACTCAGCCATTTACCCCACCTAATGTTTTACCATATGCTCACGCTGTGAGCCTACTATAATTGTAGTGACCCAAGCACACCCACTATACCCAGGAAGGTCTAACTTGTTTCCACCATGCAATACCTAAAACCGCATTCCCTGGCCACTTGAAGCTTACTCGTAGTTTTGCGCCAATAGTTAGTCCCCTTCATACTCGTAAAACATATCTATTTTTTAAAGCCCATGCATATTTTTCCGCATCCATTTTTTTAACACCTTATACTTATAATTTAAAATCTTCCATTGTTTTAAAATAGTTAATTAATAAGTATTTAATCAAGTTGATTTTCTTTAAAATGGATTTTAAGTCAAACCAAATGATTTATTATGATTACTACTATTATTAATAATATATATATATATATATATATATATATATATATAGGGTTAGGTTAAAATAAAAACCCACTAGAATTGTGAAAACTCTAGAAACCCATTCTCAAACACATGTTTTTAATTAAAGATTAAATCTTGTTGTCCACAATTAAAGTTAATAAAAAATGTTAAAGTTTATTTACATTTTCTCTCTTCTTAAAACATATATAAAAATTACTAAAAAAATATATAAAAAATAGCAAAACGTTTTTTTTATGTTTTCGATGTTTTGTATTAATTGTAACAACATATATTACATGTAACAAAAAAAACGATGTTACATAGGATTTTCACGGGTTTTCTCAACTCAAGAGGGTTTTCAAACTATACTTCTCCCATATATATATATATATATATATATATATATATATATATATATAAAGTTATTCTTATTGTGAGAAGTGCGAGAAATGAATCCAACCAATCATAATTTATCTTTTGGTTTTCATTTATTTTAATCATAAGGGTAAATTGGTAAAAAGGTCTTTTTTATATATTTGGTAACTAATAATCATCTGGGAGGGTTACACAATTCTTTTTAATATCCTTTTTATAAAACTTTTATCGTTTTTATTTCGACGCTCGTGGAAACTTTGCAAAGCAAAAGCAACCTAATATAATAAACATATTTGAATGTGCATAAAATTTAACATGGCTGAATCTAATAAAATGTGCATAAAATTTAACCTGGTTGAATCTAATATAAAATGTATCATGAGTTGTAGTCCAAATACATAAAATTTTTGCAATCCAGTTTCATGTAAAAAGTCGATACCTAATATAATTCTTTCATTTACACCAACTAAGCAAAATATTTTCGTGAACATAACTTAGAATACACACTCATACCCAGAATATCAAATACAAATTTCACATTTAGAATTTAAACACATTTCATTAACACTTAAAAATATCCCAAACACATTAACGAGTTCAACATGCTAAAAGTTACAACAAAAAAAAAAAAAAAAAAAAAAAAAAAAAAAAAAAAAAAAACTATTAAAACCATCATAAGACATGGGTTATAAAAAAAGTAGCTTAATAGCACATTGTCATTCTAAACTTAGAATACACATATGTCGACTCTTTTCATATAATCGTAATTATGTTAAATAACATAATCTTAGCTTCATATTTTGTCCTTGAATTGAGTATTTCTTGTTTCTGCCTTGATGATTCTCTCCTACAATAACGAACAACAGTTTATGCTATAACCCTCATAATAAGTTCGCATACACATTTTCATATATTTACTACGTACGTAATATTTACAACATCACATCCTGTATAACAACCTATGCCCACATAAATAATTTATGTGATAACTAGTTTTATTATTATTAACATGGCCATAAACAACTTTTATTATTTAAAGTGATCTTATCATTTATAATACCATTAATTTTTCACTGCACAACATGGTACTCATCCCTACAGAGTCCAATCAAATACAAATATTTCAGATATCATACACAAGTAATACTAATTAGTACACACTCAGCATAACTAACACACACCATAGTATGTATCATAATCCATACACAAACAAAGTGTTCATATGCAGGTATGTATGCACACATGATTGTTCGTCTGTAGGTACGGTACGTATGTCAGTATGTACGCACGTAGGGATGTACACACATGGATGCGTAGGCATGTAGTACGTACGTATGTAGGGACATAGGTACGTACATATGCACGTGTGTAGGTATGTTTGTATGTACGTATGGATGTGCGTAGGTATGCTTTATCGTTAATTATTATACGATTTCATAAACTTACACCCGTGCCTAGTCCTCAATTATTATTAACTACACAATATAAACCTTACAATTTGTTTAATCATCAGTTATTACCAAATACACAAAACAACCAGATGCATAAACTTTGAAAAGGAACTAAATCTTGACATCTTAAGGATGTAGTAGCTTTAACCATTCAACTTACACAACATGCATGTTTTTTAAATAATTAGGCCTCCACTCAATTATTTATCTATTACTAACACCACAACACACACATTAAATGTATTAAATCTTTGTAAAAATTCGATTTCCCTATTATCTTGGTATGGAAACCTTATATCACTACATCTACAAAACTCTATTGAAAAAAAATATGTATAAAAAATATAAATGTGAATAACATACCTCGATGATGAAATACAATTAAAAATATCACAATATGGGCATTTCTTATCTTATGTGATACGTTGATTCAAACAAAAAACACATATTAGCCTGTTAACTTGAAGCCTTGCGTCTGATAGGGTCACCAAACAAACAGAAATACCCTCAATTAAGCTTCACAAGAACACGATGATGATGGTTGATTGATTCTTATACACTAGCAAACAGAGTCTATGTCATTATTCTCGTCGATTTTGTGTATCAATTTCATATTGAGTGACATGTTTTAAGCTACAAATAATGGCAAATGGTTGGGAGTGAAATAAGGGTTTCCAAGCGTTACTTGTTTCAATCTGATAGTTTTAGACCATTTTGTCCTGTTTAGCTTATAATATCATAAGAGATCTTCAAGATAATTACAAAAATACCATCATGCATTTGAAACCATTGATGTGTGTAATCAATGGATGAGATTCATTTCTCGCACTTCTCGCTGTAATACCACTTCTTGTATGATCTATCCCCTATATATATATAGGGGTGGGTTCTAGTGAAAACTACTCTTAAAGAGAAAACTTAAAAACTCCTAAAAATTTCTAAAAAACTATTTTTAACTTTTTTTAAAATTTTTTTTAAAGTTTCTTTTTTTTTTCCATTATTCTTATATGTTGTTATTGATTTAAAAAAAAACAACTTGTCGGTACCTCGTCAGTATAGTGCGCATGTGTAATAGTGTGCATTGCATATGTGCAAAAGTGTTTGTATTGCATAGAATACAACACTATGGCACATATTTGATACACACTATTGTATATATGTAATATAAGACTAATACACACATCGAATACACATTAGTACGTATGTGTAATACAACATTAACGCACATGTGCACCACATCGACTTTTATTTTATTATTATTTTTTTCCATATAATACAATACTACTACACATATACATTACACAAATATTGAATATATGCAATAAAACACTATTAAACTCAAAAATACATAGTAATACACATGTGTAATACAACGGTATCGCGCAGTAATACGTATGTGTATTACAGCGGGTTTTTTTTTGTTTTTTTTAATTTATTTTTTATATTTTTTATATTTTTCGAGTGAAATATAAGAAAATCTAAGAATAATGGCTAAAACAGAATTTTGAAAATATTTTTTTATTTTTAATTAAAAATAATTTTTAGGAGTTTTTTAGTTTTCTCTCTAAATGTGAGTTTTCTCTTGATCCTCTCCATATATATATATATATATATATATATTCAATGGTTAAATATAATCATTAAAAAAATCTTTTGTTACAAATAAGCCATGTGCCCTAATCGGTTATTATACTATTATTATATTTCGATCTAGTGATCATCTATAACGTTTTCCTAAAACGCCACCAAAAGAAAAGCTTTTACTTTAAAAGTTTCATAAATTTTTGCAAACCTTAGCTCTAATTCAGGTATTTGACACATTTGATGAAAAAAACCTTTTACCTTACAGAAAACCATTTACATGAATGTCTGTACTCTGTAGGTTATACATAAATCTAGGTATTTGATGCATTTGATGAATTATGAGTGAAGCTATTATGGTATTTGGTTAACAAATACTTTTGACTAAAAAAAAATCTAAATGAATTGACTTTTAACTTTGAATTGACTAGATAAATACCAATTAAATGTCATTAATAACTTATTTTGACTTTAAAAGCTTAAAAGACCAAATAAC